>NC_037669.1:149669983-149866771 GCF_003255815.1 Theropithecus gelada
CAAAAAAAAAAAAAAAAAAAAAAAAAAAAAAAGCCTAATATATGTAATAGTAAATGCCCAATAGATATTGGCTATTATTTTCAATATTGGTGATTCATGATTATCATAAAATCAGTGGTCCTCAAAAGCAATATGTGTATGCACTTATGTATATAGTATGTACATACTATATAATACTACATACATACTATATATAGTACTATATACATACTATTTTTACAAAAGTTTTGGGAGACAAGGTCTTGCTCTGTTGCCAAGGTTGCAGTACAGTGGTACAATCATGGCTAACTGCAGCCTCAAACTCCTGGGCTCAAGTGACCTTCCTGCCTCAGCCTCCCGAGTAGCTAAGACTACAGGCACATACCACAATATCTGGCTAATTTTGTAGAGACAAGGTCTCACTACGTTGCCCAGGCTGGTCTTGAATTCTTGGCCTCAGATGATCCTCCCACCTCGGCCTCTCAAGGTGTTGAGATTACAGACATGAGTCACCATGCTCGACCAATTTAAGTAATTATTAAGGCAGTTCAGTATGTATTTGTGAGAATAAAACAACACAGAGCTCATTCTAGACCAGGGGTTGACAAATTCAGCTTGAAGGCCAAATCTGGTCCACTGCCTGCTTGCATATAACCTGTGAACTAAAAACAGTTTTTACATTCTTAAACAGCTAAGAGAGAAAAATCAAAAGAATAATAGTTTGTGACAAGGGAAGATTACAAGAAATTGACATTTCAGTGCACACAAAGAAAGTTTATTGGAAGACAGCTATGCTTATTCATGAACATATTGTCTATGGCAGCCTTCACGCTACAAGGGCAGAGTTAGGTAGCAGAGACAGAGACCATATGAAACACAAAGCCTAAAATATTTATTACTTGGCCCCTTACAGAAAACGTTTGCCAACTTCTGGTCTAGACTGTTAGCTCTCTGATGGCAGAGACAGATGAGGCCTAGCTCAGCGCCTGGGCCCAAAATTGTGTTCAGCTTTTTGATGAATAAATGTGGAATCAACATGAAAAGCCTGAGATGGGGCTCCTCATACATGGTAAAGATAGTTGTTCTCAAACAACCAAGAGCCTTTTTGAAAACTGAGTGAGAGAGGACTGCCCCAGTCTGTGTGGCCCAGCGAGGATCTTTGTCATCCTATCATTCTAATGGTGGAATCTGAGGCCACACTGAAGAGAGTAGGGAAAAAGGACATCAAAAGGACAAACCAACAAGAGAATTCTGCATTCATCAAATATACCCATTTTAAGACAATATGAGAATCACAAAAATACAGGAGAATTCATTTTGGAAAAAGTTATATTAAAAAAAATCCTATGGGCTTAGTTTACCTCAAGCTTATTTTTAGATATGGCTGCTTAAAAGGTTTACAAAGTCTTAAGCTGCTAAATGTAAGTATGATCCGAATCACAGTAAATGTTAGATCTTACTGTACTCTGTGCTAGTTAGACAATATCCAGAGTGTCACATTCAACCTACGGAGCCTTATTTTTAAGGTAATTTAGTGACAACCTGGTTTCTAGAGGGGAGCTATCTGCACAGTGATGGGTCTAATCTAGGCACCATTCAAACAAGGCAAGTTGATGGAACTGAAGAATAGTTACCATAGAGATGAAATTGCAGTCCCCATCTAAATTAACGTAATTCATATAAAACATTTAGAGTACCTGGCACATAGGAGATACTTAATAAATACAAGCTTTGTGGGAGGCCGAGGAGGATGGATCAACTCAGGTCAGGAGTTCGAGATCAGCTTGGCCAACATGGTGAAACCCCAATTCTACTAAAAATACAAAATTAGCTGGGTATGGAGGCCCGTGCCTGTAATCCCAGCTACTCGGGAGGCTGAGGCAGGAGAACTGCTTGAACCAGGGAGGTGAAGATTGCAGTGAGACAAGATGGCACCCCTGCATTCCAGCCTGGGCGAAAGAGCAAGACTCCATCTCAAAATAAATACATACAAGCTTTGATCATCAGCACCATCAGCTGAAATATTATAATGTAAAAGAAGCTAACTTTACTGTCATACCCTTAGAAGGTATAACCATATCCACAAATGGAAATCAGGTTGCTAAATCAGCCATATATAAATTATTGCAAATGTTAATAGTTTATGGCAAAATTTACTTACAATTTTTTATCAAGTAATTATCACTAAATATTCAGTCCACTTTTCTATCTCTACTGAGGAGACTTTGGCAAACAATTTAACTACTTCTGTTGCTCTAAAACCAGGGATGCAAAAGACATTTATTGTTCACTGAATACCCATGTGCTCCCTCTCACTTCTAGGCCCTTGCTATTAAGCAGGGTGATAAGCTTAGTTCTAGCCAATAAGCTGTGAATCAAAGTGATTTTTGTCACTCGAGGGCAAAGCATTTCAGAGCTGGTACGTGATTATCCAGTTCCCCTTCCTCTGGTGGGATCACTTGAAAGCTCCATGTTAAGAAAGCAAATTCGCAAAAATGACAGCAGCCTGGATTTCTGAGTCATTGCATATAGGTGAGCTGCCCTGGAGAACAGCCAATAAACACAGACATTTACATGAGCAAGACAGCAATGGAGATTTCATGGTTAATTTGTTACTGCAGCACAAACTACTCTATCCTGACTAATACATAAAGTCTGATATTTTGGTAGTATAGAAAGAAACTTTGTATTAATCTGTGATCAGTCATCTCGGGCACTTTACAAAAATTAGCTGAATAAGCAGGGAAATTTTCCAAACCTTCCTCAGACAGCTATCTATGCAACTTTACTATTTCATTTCAAGTACATTCACACATTATTACCACATCTACTCCAAATTAAAGATAAATATTTAAAATCAAATCCTCTCTGACACTCACTTATTGAAAAAACTTGAGAGGTAACTAAGACATACATTGAGCAATGTAACCGCTGGCAAACATACTCAGCTAATGTTGTTCTCTCACATAGTTGGTTGCCTGCTTTATGACCCTTGGGCTCCATTTTCAGAAGACATGTGGCAGGAATTAGTGCCCCAGGCAAAGCTGGCTTAGTTTCCCTTTGTTAGCAGTCAACAGGTATGCTGTTAATTGAACCAACCAATTTCAGTGGGGCCTTAAACACAGAGAGATGCTATCTCCTTTGGCTGGCAGTAAAAATATCCAGTAAGATAAGGACTCAAGCCTGTGTCCTTTGATACATTCATGATTTAAAACCACTGGAAACTCTGGAATCTGGCAGGCAGCAGGGTATAGGCTTCCACAGCCCTGAGTTCAAATCTCAGCTCTTCTACTGACAAGCTGTGTGAGTCTCAGGCCAAATGACACAACCTCTTTGAGTCTCAGTTCCTACTCCCTTCACAAAGCATTTTGAGAATTACTGGGATTGATGTAGGTGGAAGTACTCAATATACATTGGATGCTGCCATAGTGCTATGGAATTCTAAAAGTCAATCTGAATTTCATTAACTTTATGTTTTATTACAAGCAAAACAACATTCTCTGCTACATTTAAAGCAGTGAAAAATGTATCTTTGGCTTTACCCTTAGGTTAGATGCTGTCTTATAATAGTCATGAAGATAAATTCCACTACCTAATCTGATCATCTTCCAATATGATCAAGCTCTTGTTAGGAAAACATATCTTGAGTTAAATTTCTGCTCATCTTCTAGAGGCAACCGACTTTTAAAAATTCCTAAGAATTTCCCAGCCAGGCATAGTGCCTATAATTCCAGCACTTGGAGAGGCCAAAGCGGGAGAATTGCCTGAGCCCAGGAGTTTGAGACCAGTGTGGGCAACATGGCAGATCCTGTCTCTAAAAATAAATGAAATAAGATAAATTTTAAAAATAAAAATAAAGTAAAATAATTTCCCACCAACCACATTCTGCTGATTTCCAATTCTGATCATGTATTTTTATAATCCAAGTAAGTTGCCCTGATACTAAAAATCAATGTCACCACAGGCTAATGATAAAAAAAAAAAAAAAAAATTCAGACAAATTCCAACATGGAGGCATTCTACAATGTATCTGATTGCTATTCCTCAAAACTCTCAAGATCATCAAGAAACAAGGAAAGTCTGGGAAACTGTCACAGCCAAGGAGAGACTAAGGAGACACAGCAACTAAATGTCATGTAATATCCTAGATGGGATCCTGGAACAGAAAAGGGATTTTGGCTAAAAACAAAGGAAATATGAATAACCTACGGACTTTAGTTAATAATAATATAACAAGATCAGTTCATTAATTATAACAAACATGTCATACTAATTAATGTAAGATGTTAATAATACGGCCCGGAGCGGTGGCTCACGCCTGTAATCCCAGCACTCTGAGAGGCCGAGGCGGGTGGATCATGAGGTCCAGAGATCGAGACCATCCTTGCTAATATGGTGAAACCCCGTTTCTACTAAAAATACAAAAATTATCTGGGCATGGTGGCACACACCTGTAGTACAAACCACTCGGGAGGCTGAGGCAGGAGAATCACTTGAACCCAGGAGGCAGAGGTTGCAGTGAGCCGAGATCGTACCACTGCACTCCAGCCTGGTGACAAAGTGAGACTCTGTCTCAAAAAAAAAAAAAAAAAAGTTAATAATAGGGTAACAGTATATCATTGTGGGAGTATATGGGAGCACTGTTTCATCTGCTTCATTTCTTTGTAAATTTGAAACAGTTCTAAAAGATAAAGTCTATTCATTTTTTTTAAGTCACTACAATGTTATACTTACTTCACATGTATTAAAATGGCCATAATTTAAAAGACAGATAATTAAGTGCTGGTGAGGACGTGGAGAAACAGGAACTTCCATCCATTGCTGGTAGGAATGTAAAATGGCGCAGCTGCTCCAGAAAACAGTTTGGCAGTTCCTCAAAATGCTAGGTGACATGACCCAGCAATTCCACTTCTAGAAATGAAAATAAATGTCCCTAATAAACCAATTCACAAAGGTTCACAGCAACAATATTCATAATAGTCCAAAAGAGGAAACAACCCCAATGTCTATGAACTGAAGGATGAATACATAAAATGTGGTATGTCCACACAATGGTATATTATGCACACCCATGAAAAAAAGTCTTGATATGTGCTACAACATGAATGAACCTTGACAGCATTGTGCTAAGTGAAATAAGCTAGACGCAGAAGGCCACATATTACATGATTCCATTTATTTGAAATTTCAAATTTCAAATAAAGAGGCAAATCTATAGACAAAAAGTAGATTTGGCATTGCCTGGGATGGGGCAGTTGGGGAGGAGGTAGTAGAAGATGAGGAAAGTGCTAATGAATACAGGGTAATGAAAATACTGTAAAACTGACTATACATTTTAAATAGGCAAATTGTATGGTATTAAGGAAAGTCTGAGAAACTGTCACAGCCAAGAGTAATAAAACTGCTATTTCAAAAACAATGTCATAAGTGCCAAGAATACTGATGAAACATCATTTAATCCTATTCAAAGTGAAGATTTTGACAATGTGTGGTTGATATGAAACCTTTAATTTCTCTGAGAAGTCCTGCTGCTTGCTTTAGTAATACCCTTAATGCCTCAGGGCATAACATAGTCAAAAAAACTGTGCATAAAGAAGTTGTAAATGAACCTTGGTATCCTTTCTAGATTAAATGAGCAACATGTACATCACAAGGTCTTCCTTAAGTGTGCCTGAGATGTGAAATAGCATGCAGAATATTCCCACTGATATTTAACAATACATTAACATGCAAAAATGGGTATCACTGTGTACCCTTTTGTACAGTGCTTCAGGATTCAGTCATTTCCTCTGAATTATGAGAAAATTACAATGTTTTGGGCTCTCCCATTATTTATTGTCCTAGTGCTATGAGAAATGCTTATAGTAACCTCGCAGAAATACTTCAATTAAGGCTTAGTCTCCCACAGAACTATATATATCACATGGGGAGAATATAACTTTGTAAAATATTTAGAAAGTTTAATCTTCTATCCTATACATGCCAGCTGTACATTAGCAGGAAGTATAAGTTTTAAAACAAAACTACTTTGTTCAAGATGAAAGAGATGGATATTTTCCCATGTTAATCAACTCTTATTTCAAGAACTCATTTTACTGTTAACATTAGAGAAACTGTAATGCTGCATAGTTGAGGGTTAGTCATAAAATACATTTAGACTTTTATAAAAATTGCATATAAATTTCATAGAGAAATTATTTTATTTGGTAACAGAAGAAAATATGAATTGACTGGAAGAGCACTAGATTTGGAGCTAGAGTGACGTCCCATGATGTCAGGAGTTCAAGATCAGCCTGGTCAACATAGAGAAACCATGTCTCTACTAGAAAAACAAAAATTAGCTGGGCGTGGTGGCGCATGCCTGTAATCCCAGCTACTGGGGAGGATGAAACAGAAGAATCACTTGAACCTGGGAAGCGAAAGGTTGCAGTGAGCCAAGATCGTGCCCCTGCACTCCAGCCTGAGCAACAGAGCAAGACTCTGTCTCAAAAAAATAAATAAACCCTGACATTTTTTCAAATGTTGAAATTATGAGACACAGTTACGAGTTTAATTTCTGCCACTTTCAAATCAGGCAACCTCCAGGAGGCAAGTCATTCCCTAAGTCTTGGTCACTTATCAGTGAAAGGAAGCAAAATCAGAAAGCTTTTTTAAACCTCAATAAATGCCTTACCTCTTTATCTTGTAGTTGACTAGTTACTTTCACATTCACTATCTTGTTTGATCATCAAACCTACAGCTGAAGAGAAGGCCTTCCTTCTCATGGGGTCAGAAACACAATCACAGACTTTGACTTCTCATTCATGGTTCTCATGGCCAACTGGTTTCAGGTATCTAAACTTTAAATTGCCCTAAGGCTCATTTTAATTGACCACTAAACATTCAGAGATTTTCAGATTACCTTTTTCCACTGATAATAATCTTGAATTTTTTATTTATTTATTTATTTTGAGACGGAGTCTCCATCTGCCACCAAGGCTGGAGGTGCAGGGGAGTGATCTCGGCTCACTGCAAGCTCCGCCTCCCAGGTTCATGCCATTCTCCTGCCTCAGCCTCCTGAGTAGCTGGGACAACAGGCACCTGACACTACGCCCAGCTAATTTTTGGTATTTTTTAGTAGAGACGGGTTTCACCATGTTAGCCAGGATGGTCTCGATCTCCCTACCTCGTGATCCACCCTCCCCGGCCTCCCAAAGTGCTGGGATTACAGGCGTGAGCCACCACACCCAACCAATAATCTTGAATTTAATTTGGCTGTTTGAGGATAAGAAAGGGATCAAGCAAATTGTTATTATTGTTTTTTCCAAAATTAACTCACTTCCATGACAACTTCTGATAAAAAAACATCATTGGGTTTTTGTGAGCTGGGTTTCACAGCTGGCACCTCACTGACCTGATTAACACTTAAAATTGCAATAACTGGGTCACTCTTAGAAACATTTCCTTGCCTAAAAGGATGTCCCAATGATCTTAAACCTGGGGAGAGGGGAAGGAAAAGGGAGACCGCCAGGAAAGAATTCTGAGAGCTCTCCAGGAAAAGAGAGCAGGAGTCTTTGAGAGGTTTTGGTTTATTCACAAAGGTTACAAATACCAACTTGATATCAACCTAGAGATTCTACTTGTCTAAACCTTTCCCCCTCTTTTATTCATTACAAGCAGCCCTTGGTCCAAGGCGTAATTAACAAGACCGATCCTTTCACAGCCATTTACCAGGGTCTTAAACTCAAATCCAAATTGTATTTTGGCTGTACTGCTAAAATCTCTTATTTCTTAGTTCTCAAAAAAAATTGAAGGAGCTTTTGTCTTTTTTTAATAAAAACATCTTATTTCTTGAAACTGGATCTATAAACAATTTAATGTATTGTGTTCCTCAGTAATAGAGTAAATCTGATTCCTGCTAATATTTTGGGTCGACACCCCAAAACCTTTTGCTTTTTATCATGAAGAAGCCCCTCAGACACCTTGTACCTTACTAATGTCTCCATCCAATTTACTATCAAGAAAAGACAGTTTCTCTTTTTTTTTTTTTTGTGGTCAGCTTGGATCTTTTGAAGGAGGCATGTCTGTGTGCAGTGAGTTATTACCCAGATATTCTTGTAAGCATTTTTTTTTTTTTTTTTTTTTAATTGAGGCAGTGTCTCACTTTGTCACCCAGGCTAAAGTGCAGTGGCACAATCTCAGGTCACTGCAGCCTCAACCTCCTGGGCTCAAAATGATCCTCCCACCTCAGCCTAAGTAACTGGGACTACAGGCACGCGCCACCATGCCCAGATAATTTTTTTGAAGAGACGACGTTTTGCCATGTTGCCCAGGCTGGTGTTGAACTCTTGAGCTCAAGCGATCCATCTGCCTCAGCCTCTCAAAGTGCTGGGATTACAGGTGTGAGCCACCATGCCCAGTCTCGTAGTTTTATAGCTGTGAATTGCTCACAAAAGTCAATCATAAAATTTAGTTTATCATAAAGTCTGAAGTCCCTTCACCACTGGACTTTATGACCAAAGCCATGTCTAACTCTGCTAGGAAATATTTTCTGATGAAACAAGTGTTTTAAGTAAGAAAAAAACTCTCCCAATCATCTAACTCCTCATCCTTTCTGTGCCTACAATATTACTATAATAAAAAGCAATATGCCTTTACAGAAGCCATGCTACATATGTCTCACCGAAAACGGTACGTAGGCCCTTTCAGACGAAGTGCTGAAAAGAAATCAGATGATCAAAGTTGAACAGCCTCACATCTCATGTGACCTTACATGTCAGCAAAGTTTCCAGCAATCAAAATTGTATAACCATTTTATAACCAATAAACCCATATGCAGCACAAATGCCTCTTTCTCTTTCTCCCTGACGTTCATCATCAGTCAGAGTAAAAGTTAATTCGGAACTGGATGAAGTGACAAGCTTTTGAATGTTGAGAGAAGTAATAAGGGCCAGATGCGGTGGCCTCAGCCTCAACACTTTGGGAGGCTAAGGCGGGTGAGTCACTTGAGGTCAGGAGTTGGCGACCAGCCTGGCCAACATGGTGAAACTCCAACTCTACTAAAAATACAAAAACTAGCCCGGCGAAGCCAGAAGCTGCCGGCCCTGCCTTTCATATCCAGAGAAAAGGCCCTGGGAACACAGAACCACTCAGGGGAAGGTAAAGCACAACCAGGAAATGGAAAGAGAGCTCAGGCAGCAAGGGAGGGAAGCACGCTCTCAGCTGGGTTCCATTCTGAGACTCCCAGGAGTAAGTTCTCTATGTAATTAGGTTCATCAAGAGGAGAGAGAGGAGCACATTTTCTCACAGGTCTAAGCTGGGGCCTACAAGTGGGGTCTTTAAATTATTTGTCTTTGACCTGGGGCCCTTCCTGAGGTATCCACACCCACCTCCAATTAGTCCACAGGGACTTCACAACTCCCCGATCTTAAAAATTGGGGGAGAATGTGTTCACACCTGGATTCTTCCTGGGGGTTTATGGCCATAGTTCAAAGGCCTGAGATTAGAGTCATGACCCATAGATATTCCAGGAGCTTCCAGCAGTGGATCCTGACACCCCAGGGGAAAAAATCCTTACACCTGGTCACTCCAAAGTTCTTAGGCTCCTACACAAGGTGAGTTTCCCAGTTTCCCATTGCCAACTCCACAGACACCCCCTGGATGACCACCAACTCACTCCTCCACCACAGCTCCACCCCAAAAGAGGGTGGGAGCAGATCGAAGTGGCTTTAGTGGTGTACCCAGAGAAAAAGCTGCTGTCTCTTTCTTCAGGAACACTTCAAGAGAAAAGGAGATAAAGACTAAGTGGAAGGAAAAAAACGAAAATTTAAATTTAAATTTAAATGTGGCTCAAAGAATGTTGGTGGTTCCACCAGCTGAAACCTGTGGCTATTCTAAGCATCTGTTAGAGTTACCTCAGAAAGAGCTTTGCATTTTTGTTAAGATATTTGATTAAGTTTTTTGAGTGCTCAGTGTATAAAGTCAGATAGACCTGGGGTCAAATCTCAGTTCAGCCACTTGTAAACTGTGTGACTTCAGATAAATGCTTTTATCTATCTCCCTAAGCCTCAATTTTCTCATCTAGAAAATGAAAGTAGGCCAGGTGCAGTGGCTCATGCCTGTAATCTCAGGGCTTTGGGAGGCTGAGGTGAGAGGATTGCTTGAGGCTAAAAGCTTGTGATCAGCCTAGACAACATTGCAAGACCTCATCACTACAAAAAAAACTTTAATAAGCTGGGCATGGTGGTGCACACCTGGGAAGCTGAGGCGGGAGGACTGCTTGAGCCCAGGAGTTCAAGGTTACAGTGGGTTATGATCATGCCATTCCACTCCAGATTGGGTGACAGACTGAAACCTTGTTTTCAAAAAATAAAAATTAAAAATAAATGGGTAATTATTGCACCTATGTCATAGGATGGTTTATAAAAATGAAAAGATATATTACTTGTAAAGTATTTAGTATAGTGCCTGGTTCATGGAAGATATTCTGTAATACTAGTTATTAATATTACTATTATTTTAAGAAAGATATTTGTCATTTTACAAAGGGCCATGGTAAATGCTACGATTTAATATTTGGACATTTCAGTGTATGAGACATTAACTTCAACATACTACCTGATTTTGCATTTGCCTCATCAATTTTCACTAACGTCGTCATAAAAAACATAAATATATATAAAATATATAAAACCAGGCCAACCTTTCCCTTCCCCCCACTAGCCATTTCTCAAGCTCATTTGTTCTGTCTCTCCTCTCAACTGCTCTCTCTCTCCTTGACATTTTTAATGGACCATCATTGCCTGTGGAAATACGAAGATGGTGGTCAACCACAGGGTGCGAGTCAATGGCAAGGATGTGGCATCCAACAGCTCCCTCATCACTGAGTGCAGCTCAATGGAAAGGCTGTGTTTTGATTTGCAAAATGGTTATGATTTGCAAAGTGCAACGTTTGTTCCAAGTAAACAAATATTCCAAACCACCTCTTGAACTGGAATTTTGGAGTCAGCAGCACTGCTTTCTGTCTTGTTTCTCCAGGCAGAACCTGATCACAATTGTCTCTCCATCAGCCTTACCTCAGCCCCATGTTCTTGGGCCATAAACACCAACCTTTGGTGCTACCCTCCTGGCCTAGCCTCACTGCACCTGGCCTACCCTCTCCAAAGCCACTGCTCACCACCTCCTGGTAGTGTAGAATGTCTTTAGGAAATAGACTCTCAGTCCCAAGGACTTTGGGCCAACCCATTTGTGTCCGCCTCTGACAAGCTAAGCTACCATGACCTTTCCAGAATTCAACTCCCCAGTGTGAAGATTCCTAGGACCCCAGCCACACTCCCTCCTTACTGTGTACACTCAACCTTGAACTGGCCAGCAGCCTTGTGTTTCACCTCTTCCAATGACACATGCATTCTCTCCTTTAGATTTCCCCTTTAGATTGGTTTCTGAGGGCTTTCAATCCACAAAACTTCTTGAACTGGAATGTCTTGCTACCAACTCAAATTAATCTTGGGAGGCTGAGCATGGTGGCCCAGGCCTGTAATCCTAGCACATTGGGAGGTTGAGGCAGGCCAACGGATTCAAGACCAGCCTGGGAAAAACAGTGAGACTCCATCTCCACAGAGTGTTTTTCTCTGTGGGAAAAACACAAAAAGTACAAAATTAGCCAGGCATGGTGGCACGTCCCTGTGGTCACAGTTACTTGGGAGGCTGAGGTGCGAAGGATCACTTGAGCCCGGGGAGATGAAGGCTGCAGCGAGCAGTGATCATGCCACTGCACTCCAGCCTGAGTGACAGAGTGGGACCCTGTCTCAAACATAAATAATAAATAAATAAATAAAAATAATTGTGGGGCCAACAACCTCAAAAATAGATAATGAAAAGAGCTTGGGTCTAGTAATGAGGAATTTTGAACAGAGCTTCTGGCTATCCCGCTAACTAGCTTAGTTAAGAATATCTGAGTCCCTCCTCTATACAATTAGGGGATAGTCTGGATAAAGTGCTACCATATAGCTCTAAGATCCTAAATGCCCACCCTCCCCATGGCAAAATGCACTTATTTATTTATTTGTTTTTTCATTCATGTAATAACTATTGAGTGTCTGACATTGCAAAGCAATGTGCCAGGTATTGTGAGGGGTTAAAGATCATCCTTCAGAGAGGTTATCATCTAGAATGGGAAACAAGACAATCACATCACTAACTATAAGAAACAGAGACAATGTCACAATTCAAGGTATCTTTTTTTTTTTTGAGATAGAGTCTTCCACTGTTGCCCAGGCTGGAGTGCAGTGGCATGATCTTGGCTCACTGAAAGCTCTGCCTCCCGGGTTCACCCCATTCTCCTGCCTCAGCCTCCCAAGTAGCTGGGACTACAGGCGCCCACCACCATGCCCGCCCGGCTAATTTTTTGTATTTTTAGTAGACACGGGGTTTCACAGTGTTAGCCAGGATGGTCTCAATCTCCTGACCTCGTGATCCACCTGCCTCGGCCTCCCAAAGTGCTGGGATTACAGGTATGAGCCACCGCACCCAGCCAATTGGAGGTACTTTTAAGATAAAAAGAACATTATAAACCCATTACTAACACCCCAACCCTGAAATTCATTTTCAACATGTCTTTCCTTCTCTGCATCTAGTCTTTCACCACATGCTTCTTCCTTTACATTTCTTAATTCTGTGCCCTCCTTTCTCCACTTTGAGTCACAGGCTTAATCTAGGGCCTGGACCAACCGCCCCCTGTTATGTTTTTACACCTGTCTCCCATACTCACCCTAACTAATCTGTGATCTGTTAACAAAATATGAGGAATCAGAAATGGACTTGGCTGCTGTCTTGATACAGCTCTAAGACGGCCTTCCCCATATTATAGAACACACATGAAATCCCTTTACAAAACTATCCATACTGCACTTCCTTCCCCCACTCCCTCCTACAAACAGGAGCTAAGAATACACTTTGTGCTTAGTGCTGGGTGGGATGTTTAAGTCGTAGGCTTTAACCTCCAAGAGCTTACACAACCTGTCAACTTCCTGGTCGGGAAGTTGGGAGGTGCTAAAATACTCAGGATACTATATACAATGGGGATATTAACAGCACAAACAACAGTAGTAAGTGCTATAGGGTTCAGAAGAGGGAGAGCTACTTCATGCTAAGGCAATCAAGGAAGGCTTCCAAAAAGGTTACACCCGAGCTACACCTTGCACCATGGGCAGGACTTCAATATGGAAAGAGGGAGGCAAACAGGCATTTTGGGCCAAGGGCCCAAGTGACTGAGGGAAGGAAGGAGGGCGGTTTCAGGACCAGCAAATTGTTAGGTGGGGCTTCAGTGAAAGGGCACTTTTTGAAAGGAGTTTGCAAGGCACCAGCAAGCTTAGTAAGAGAAACAACTAATTTTCTGCTTAAGTCAGACTTCATGGTATAAGAAGATAGAAGAGAAAAAGGAAGTTTAATAATCGAGGCAAAGAAGAGTATCAGCAGGGAGTGGTAAAAAGACCCCAGAAAATGAGAAAACCTGGATTTGCTAATGAGGGGATTTGCTAATTAGCTTTGCTAATGAGGGGCTTGGGTGGCCACAGCAAGTCATCTAACCTCGCTGGTCTCAGTTTTCTCATTTGTAAACTGAAGCAGCTGAACTGGCTGACCTCAAAGGTCTCTACAGCCCAAACTAGACCAACTGTATATTATTTCTGCCATTAAAACATTTATCATGGGAGGAATGAAGGGGGGCAGGATACCTGTATTCCCTTTCCATATAGGTTTCTCTTCCTGAACTTAAAATTTCCTCTTCCTAAACTTACTACCTTTCTCTCTCTCTCTCTCTCTCTCTCTCTATATATATATGCCTCCACATTTAACACTTTACTATAGAATTTCATTACATAAATCAATTTAAAGGAGAGCTGATTACAAAGGTGGTGGGGGGTGGGGGTGTAAAAGAACTTGCTTCAAGTTCTGTGTGTGCCCCCTGGCCTGAAATTTTGCTTCTGGCTCACAGGTTCTTCAAGAAATTTATGCAACACAGCTTAAGTCTCATACAAGTATATCCAACACCGTGGCTGGAGGGAAAAATATCACGGTATAAGCCATAAAATGTGACACAGTAAGTAAAGGGGGAAAGGTGAGAACTCTGTTACTCATCTGAACGACGGCTTCCTTTTAGTAATGCCAAATGAAGCCCGAAATACAGTAATAATTGAAAAGTTAGGGGGAAATCTTAAATTTTGTAAATTCTCCACTTGAAAATGCAGCTGAAACACGGAAAGTTTTTTGGCAGTGAAATTCGCTGAAAACTGACATTTTTATGCCGCATCCAGAGGTCCCTATGCTCCAGGAAAGGTACCACAAACAGAAAGCACGGATGGGATTTCACTACAGCCCTATTGATCCTATGCACCGAAAGGCCAAAGGCAAATAAAACAGTCTCAGAATTAAAACAAAACAGGCTGGATCAGAAAGCCTCACCGGCAGCCACCCAAAGTTGAAAACAGAAAACTTAATGAAATACCTTACTTCAGTGCAGGGAATCACAATTCAGTTAACAGGATTATTGTTTAAGCAGCATAAATACGCGATTTAACACCTGCGGGCATTGCCTGCCCGGACCGGGCAGAAGCGCGCCCAGAGGACGGTGGGCGCCGCACTGCACAGCCGGGAGACGAGAGGCGAGCGAGGGGACTCGGAGAGACTGCCCCCGAGCCTCCGCGCGCCCCGAAAGGAGTAACGCTTCGCTTTCCATCCGTCTGTCCAGCCTTCCTTTTGGGCCCTATCCCCACCCCCGCGTACCTGCCGCCTCCGCCGCCGTCCTGCCCTAGAGAGCGCAGCTCCCACTGGAGATCCAAGTACCTGCAGGTCTACTCTGCGGCTACCTCTCTGCGCCCGCGCAGCCGCTGCGCTCGCGCCACTGCGCATGCTCGGCCGGCACCCGGGCCCCCAAACTCTGAATCCACTTGCCACGTTTTGCCTGCGGCTCCCAGGGGGAAGGAAAGGGAAGCCCAGAGCCTGGGTTCAGGCTAAGGGTGAAAGACGAGTTGCAGGCGCTGGGAGCGTGGATGGGGAGAGGTGGATGGGCGCTGCGGCAACGTTATCTCTACCCCCTACAGTTACCCAAGTCTAAAGATGACCACCTACACCCTGGGAATGAGTTTAGCACAGCGGTTCTCAAACTTGAGCGTGGATCAGAATCACCTGGAGAGCTTTTTAAACTCACAGATCCCAAACTCAGAGTTTCCGATTCAGTTAGGTCTGGAGCGTAGCGCGACAGTTCCCATTTCTAACATGTCCTCAGCGAAAACTGGTGCTACTAGTCTGGGTACCACACTTTGGGACCTGCAGGTCAAAAGGGAGGGTATACGTTACTAAAGAAGACTTGCTTCTCTCCCCTACTCACTCTCTCTCTCTTTTTTTTCGTTTGTTTCACGTATTGCTTGCTTGTCATTTAACAGCCACACCTGATTAAAATAAATATATAACGAAAGCCCACACAAACAAAAGTGGGATATTTTCTCTCGCATGTGAGTCAAGTAAGTGGAATGCTGCCTCAAGAGTTCTCACATACTTTGCCTGAAGCATAATCCGTAGTTGTGGTCTGTCCAACTCAGTCCAGAGAACAGAACAAGGTTTTGCTGCCCCTTTAAACTCAAAATCCCACGTGCCCTTTCTGCGCCTAGCACAATATTCAATACGGAATAGGCACCCAACCAACCCTGAGATGGTAACAATAGAAAAAAAAGCGAAATTGAAATTATTTTAAGAACCCAAAGAATTTGGACGAGCAATGAACTATGCAAGTAGGTGGGCCACGGAGAGGGAAGATAAGGAATTTTTCCCACCTGCCACCTACAGAATCAGGTAAATTTAGTACTGTTATCTGATTTTTCCCACCTGCCACCTAGAGAATCTGGTAAATTTAGTATCCTTATCTGATACTTATCTAGATATGCAGGGGGAGTTAAGTAAGTTCTCACAAAATAAAGCAAAATAGTTATTTAAAAAGTAAACATGCATCTAACATATGACCCAGCCATTTCATTCCTAGATGTTATCCAAGAGAAAGTAAAACATATGCTTACACAAAAACTTGAACAGGAATGCTCATAGCAGCTGTTTTTCACAAAAGCCCCAAACCAGAAGTAACCCAACTGTCCATCAACATGTAAATGAAAAAACATATTGTGGTATATTTATACAATGCAATACTACTCAACAATAAAAAAGAAGAAATATTCTCTCACCCGGGACTCAATATGGATAACTCTCAAAATCGGTATGCTGAGTTGAAGAAACTAGAGACAAAACATACTGAATAATCCCACTTATATGAAGTACAAACTAACCTTTAATGACAAAAACCAGATTAGTAATTGCCTGGAGCCAGGAGTGGAGGGAAGGATAAACTGCAAATGAGCAGAAAAAATATTTTTGGAGGGGGACGATGGAAATTTTCTGTTTTGATGGTAGTGACAATTTCACAGGTGTATACAACTGTCATCGCTAAATTGTACACTTTAAACATGAAAAATGTGTGTAAATTATTCACCAATAAGTTTGATAAGAAAACACTTTTTTCATGAAATACTCTTATAATCTGTTTATTTCGTGGTAATATTGACCAGGGCAAGTTCATGAGGAAATGTAGATTCTAAATATGGTATAACCTGATTTGGGGAAGGTAAAATAAAAAGTCATACTCTGTAAACGGAGCAAAAAATAATCCATATAAAATGTCTGTAACAACCCTCTGTAAAAGCAGCCAACCCTAAGATATGATTTGTAAATATACCATTAATAAAACTGTTTCCCAAAAGTGTTTCTAAGTGTAAAATACTAACTAGAGTATATCATTAGAAATGCACAACCAGGGCCTGGCACAGTGGCTCATGCCTGTAATCCCAGCACTTTGGGAGGCCAAAGTGGGCAGATCACCTAAGGTCAGGAGTTCGAGACCAGCCTGAGCAACATGATGAAACCCCGTCTCTTCTAAAAATACAAAAATTAGCCGGGCGTGGTGGTGGGCGCCTGTAATCCCAGCTACTCAGGAGGTTGAGACAGGAGAATCGCTTGAACCCAGGAGGCAGAGGTTGCAGTGAGCTGAGATCAAGCCACTACACTCTAGCCTGGGCGACAGAGCAAGACTTCGCCTCAAAAAAAAGAAAGAAAAAAGAAATGCACAACCAGTGTGTAATAATTATATAAAGAAAATTGTTATCTGCTTAACTGATTGTATCACTATCAATGAGAAATCAGGTATTCAAACAGTATTTCCAGGAGCCCTGGGTTTCATGGAGAGAAAAATACACAGGGCTCTGGATCAAGGACCCTAACCCAGGCTGCTTACACATTGTAGTATCTTGTGAAATCTTATTTGATAAAAAGGATTCACTGATAATTTTTTTTTTTTTTTTTTTTGAGACTAAGTCTCGTTCTGTTGCCCAGGCTGGAGTTCAGTGGCATGACCTCAGCACACTGCAACCTCTGCCTCCCAGGTTCAAGAGATGCTCCTACCTCAGCCTCCCGAGTAGCTGGGATTACAGGTGCACACCACCACACCTACTTAATTTTTTTATTTTTAGTAGAGATGAAGTTTCTTTATGTTGGCCAGTCTGGTCTCGAACTCCTAACCTCAGGTGATCCACCTGCCTCGGCCTCTCACAGTGCTGAGATTACAGGTGTGAGCCACCATACCCAGCTGTCATTGATAATTAAAAGAGCAATCGTTTGAAAACAATTGAAGTAATAGCATCAGGTAGTAAGAATTCACAAAGAGATGGTATACTTGGTGGACCTAAGTATTCTGGTAATCAAAAGTGTACACTGTTCTTTGGATTGCAAAGCAATGAGAAAAAATATATACAAAGGTTTTTAAACTAGTTTAAAATGTACACTGTAGTTATAATAACCATATGTTCCAATTTTTCTAGAATAGTCTTAATTTAAATATTTGCTTATCACATAAATTATATCTAATCATGTATTCCAACTGTTGGTTGAAAAAAATATCTTTTAAGCTGGGGGGTGTTTTTCAAAATAATAATATAAAAAATCACCAACTAAAAATAAAACAAGGATAAAGCAGGGCATGGTGGCACACGCCTGTAATGCCAGCATTTTGGGAGGCCAAGGTGGAAAGGGCACTTGAGCTCAGGAGTTCAAGACCAGCCTAGACAATGTGGCAAAACCCCGTCTCTATAAAAAAACAAAAACAAAAACAAAAAAAAATAAAATTAGCCAGGTGTGGTGGCATGTGCCTGTGGTCCCAGCTTCTCTGGAGGTTGAGATGGGAGGATCTCTTGAGCCCAGGAGTCTGAGGCTACAGTGAGCTGTATTCACTACACTGTACTCCAGCCTGGGCAGCAGAATAAGACCCTATCTGAAAAAAAAAAAAAAAATTGAACTGCTACTGGGTAGTCACCATTTTAAACATTTACAGTATTTACTCATTGAATGTCCATGCCAACCCTATGAAATTATCCTCAATTTATAGGTGAGAAAATTGAAGTACAAAATGTTGTTTTTCCCATGATAACACAACTAAAGACTAAATAACTAATTACAACTGCATTTTTAAAATACATTTTGTATAAAGACAATCTTTGCTAATTTCACAGTTTCCAAGGATCCATGTGAACTATTAATTTATTTTTCCAGGCTCATTGATACTGAGAGGGCTACCAAAAAAGCAGAGCTCTAGTGATTACTGCCATTATCATCTTCATTATCATTACTAATATTTATTCCATGTCTTCTATGTACTACCTACTGTGCCAAGAAGTTCACATTGTTTATTTCATTTAATATTCATGAGGACAAAAGTGCAGATTCAGTAATAATAGGTAACAAAGAAAGCGAATGGCGGAACCAGGATTCCAACTCAAGTGGGAATGGTGGGCCGGGCACGCTGGCTCATACCAACACTTTGGGAGGCCGAGGCAGGTGGATCACTTGAGGTCAGGAGTTCAAGAACAGCCTGGCCAACATGGTGAAACCTCATCTCTACCAAAAAGTACAAAAATTAGCTGGGTGTGGTGGCATGTGCCTGTAGTCCCAGCTACTTGAGAGACTGAGGCAGGAGAATCTCTTGAAGCAGGGAGACGGAGGTTGCAGTGAGCTGAGATCGCACAACTGCACTTCAGCCTGGGTGACAGAGTGAGACCTTGTCTCAAAACAAACAAACAAACAAACAAACAAAAAAACAGCAAATGGAAGAACCGGGATTCAACTCCAGTTTTCTGCTATTTACAATACTGGTCCCTGTAAAGTTATAATATATCCTGTATTCTAAGGGGAAAATATTGGCATTCTGGATTATTCACAGAGACATTTAGTCTCTGTGAATGTGGCTAATATTAGTTCATTCCCCAGAGCCTGATGGTTTCTAACATGCTTATAACCACAACACCCCACTGCCACCCAGCCCTGATCAGCATCCTGAAATCAACTACTATATAGGCACCAATTTTACAATCAATTTTAGAAAAAGTAGGTGCATTCTGAATGATACCAGCAAGTGTGATGTGACCATATTTATTTTATTTGCCTGGTTTTATGTTTTCCAGAACAAAGAGAGTAGAGGAAAAAAACATATGTGAGAAAGACTAAGATTCAATATTCAGTCTGTGGCCGTACCACCCTGAACACTCTTGGTCTCGTGTGATCTCAGAAGCCAAGCAGGGTCAGACCTGGTTAGTACTTGGATGGGAGATTCAGTATTCATTTCGACTCTGAATTTGTGAGAAATCATTTAGAGAAGAAAACAATAATATGAGAAATAAGTCCAAAAAACAGGGCAAAACTCTCTCTCATGCATACACACACACACACACACACACACACACACACACAATTTAACACACACACAGTGTTTTGATCTAACACAGATAAGATCAAAATAGCCAACAAAGCACACACAACTACACCCACCTACCACCTAAAATCTCATGAAATGATAAAGGGGATAATTTTATTTGTTTATTTTAATTATTATTTATTTTTGAGACACAGGATCTCACTCTGTCACCCAGGCTGGAGTGCAGTGGCAGGAACATGGTTCACTGCAGCCTCCACCTCTGGGGCTCAATTGATCTTCCTGCCTCAGCCTCCTGAGTAGCTGGAACTACAGGCATGCACCACCATGCTCCACTAATTTTTGTATTTTTTGTACAGAGTTTTACCATGTTGCCTCGTCTGGTCTGGAACTCCTGAGCTCAAGTGATCCGCCTGCCTCGGCCTCCCAAAGTGCTGGGATTACAGGCATGAGCCACAGAGCCCAGCCAGGAGATACTTTTAAAAAGTAAAGGCTGGGTGTGGTGGCTCACACCTATAATCCCAGCACTTTGGGAGGCCGAGGCAGGCGGATCACCTGAGGTTGGGAGTTCAAGGCCAACCTGACCAACATGGAGAAACCATGTTTCTCCTTCTACTAAAAATACAAAATTAGCCAGGCGTGGTGGCACATGCCTGTAATCCCAGCTACTGATCAAGATCACGCCATTGCACTCCAGCCTGGGCAACAAGAGCAAAACTCCGTCTCAGAAAAAAAAAAAAAAAAAGTAAAAGAAGGCTGGGCCTGGTGGTTCACGCGGGTAATCCCAGCACTTTGGGAGGTCAAGGCAGGTGGATCAACCTAAGCTCAGGAGTTCAAGACCAGCCTGGTCAACATGGTGAAATCCTAGAAACAAACAAACAAAAAAAATTGCCATCGACAAACAGAAATGTTGAGAAAAGATGGAATGCAGACAGATTAAATCTCAGAAAAACAAAATGGAAGGAAAATGCAGCTCAAATCATATGGAGGAATCTGCTAAAGGCAAAAGTAGGAGTAGTTGGAGAGAGGATGTACAAACTCACAGTTAACAGATCAAGATTTAGGGAGCAGGGTACTGAGACAATGCTCAGGGAGAGTAATTAGAATGACAGATTTAGAGTAGCTAGGCTGGTCAACCACTTTCTCCTCTCCAGCTGGTTCTAAATTGTGGCCCAGAAAGCAATAGACCACCAGGAAGAACACCAGTCTTCCACACTTTGAGGATGAGCTATCACACACCCTTGTCTTTTAAGTGCTGTTCCCTACAAAAAATTGGCAAAGAACAGCTACTGTAAATAAAAAGGCAAGAGGAAGAGAGATTCTAAAATATAAAATTGAACAGATAGCTAACACATTATCACACATTTGAAAAAAAGTCACCATGAGAGAGGCAACATTTTTACAATTATCATTAGAGAAAACAAAGCTAGAGAACAATCAGAAGAAGACATTTGAAATGTATAATTAATATCTTCAGAGAAACATGAGAAGATGTCCTATGTACAAAAACTTTGACTATATATTTGGAAATTTAAAATTTTGATAACTGAGGCTGGGTATGGTGGCTCACGCCTGTAATTCCAGCATTTTGGGAGGCCGAGGCAGACAGATCACTTGAGTTTAGGAGCTTGAGGCCAGCCTAGGCAACATAGCTAAACCCTCATCACTACAAAAATACAAAAATTAGCTAGGAAGCCAGGCACGGAGGCTAACGCCTATAATCCCAGCACTTTGGGAGGCTGAGGCAGGTGGATCACTTGAGGTCAGGGGTTTGAGACCAGCCTGGCCAACATGGTGAAACACTGTGTCTACTAAAAATACAAAAATTAGCCAGTCATGGTGGTGCATGCCTGTAATCCCAGCTATTCAGGAGGCTGAGACAGGAGAATCACTTGAACCCGGGAGGTGGAGGTTGCAGTGAGCCGAGATCACGCCATTGCACTCCAGCCTGGGTGACAGAGCGAGACTCCATCTCAAAAATAAAAAAAAAAAATTACCTAGGCATGGTGGCACACATCTGTAGTCCCAGCCAGCTACTTGGGAGGCTGAGGTGGGACGATCACTTGAGCCCAGGACATTGAGGCTACAGTGAGCCATAATTGCACCACTGCACTCCAGCCTGGGTGACAGAGACCCTGTTAGGAAAAAAAATATATATATATATGAGAGATATATGATACATATGATATATATTATATGATAGCTGAAATTTAAAAATGAAATAAATGCTCTGGGTTTCAGAATAGACATAGATTAGTAACTGGAAACTCAAGCTGGCCAATTATCCCAGAATGATGTCACCCCAACAAGCAGTGGCAGAAAAAAATGGCTTTAGGGCCTATAAGGGTACCCTGAGGCAATTTTCTACATTCTCCACCCTCCCCCTATACCTTGCCCTTCCTCATTTGGAAGAAAGTAAGATCTTATACCACATTAACTGAAACAGATGGTAAATTATAAAAGAGCTATGGGGTCTGGCAAAGGCTGCTGATTGTCCCCAAATATCTTTTCATTAAATATATCTATGATGTATTTATGAAAATAACGGCATTTCAAAATACAGGAAACTGATGGACTAGTCAGTGACATAGTAACAGATACCACGCATGAATTAACCAACTCTCTTCTTGGATGCCTTCCTGGAAAGCCAAAACCAGTATTTTCCACATTCACTTGTAGCTATGGTTCCAAAAATAATTTAGGTTTTACCAAGTCAAGCAAGACTGATTCAAATTTGTATTACATGAAGAGAGAGGAAAGGCATGAACTCCTTTGGGCAGATTCCTAATTCTGCAGCGTCCTGATCCTTTCAGAGTTAGCAGCTGCCTGGACGAGTAATTTGGGGAGTTCTTGAATACTCATGATGAAGTCTGTTTTTCTCAAAGATTCTGTATATCATCTAGATCCCTTAACAAATCCCTTTATTCTAAAAGTGGCAGAAGGGACTTCAATACCAACATATGAACTATCTGTCTGGGAAATGAGTTGTCTGATCTTGTTTCAAAAATGATTTTTACCCTCAATCTATGTCTGACAATATAAACAGGAAAATGAATACTAGGAAACTGAAGTATTAAAAAAAAGGGAAAAGTATAAAGGAACATTTTAAATCTTGTGGTTAGCCTTCCTAAGCAAGATGAAAATCCAGAAGGCATAAAGGAAACGATGGGTAGATTTGATATAATAAAAATTAAAATTCCTACATAAGAGCCAAGTGACAGACTAAGATATAATATTCTCAGATATAAATCAGAAAAGGTTTAATTCATAATATGTTAAAATGTTTGTATAAATCAATAAAAAAGACACAACCAAATTAAAACTGATAAAGTTATAAACAGGTAATTTACCAAAAAAAGGTAATCCAAAAAATTAATAGACATGAGTAGATGCTTGAACTTGTTGGTAAGTAGAAAAATGCATATACATACATGTAAGTGCCTTAACCCAAACCAATCAAATCAGAATCTCTGGGAGTCCCCAGATGCTTTTAAAAAATCTTCCCATCCACATAATTTCAATGTGTAGCCAAAGTTAAGAACCACTACCCAAAAACAGTGTTAACTCAAAGTGTGGGCAGTGGACCAGCAGCGATAGCACCTAGCAGCTTGTTAAAAATGCGAATTATTGAGTTTCCTTTCAGACCGATTGAGTCAGAATTTCTCCAGGTGATTCTGATGCATGTTCAATTTTGAGAATTCTGAAACCTCTCTGCATTTTACTTACAGAGCTACTTGGAGGATAATAGCAGATGAAAGTATTTTCAGAAAAGTAAAAATAGTAATCGCAAATACTAATAATCATACTATTCCAATATATTTTACATAATCTTAGGGTCATACTCAGGACCTAGCAATGAAAATGACAACAATTCACTACTGAAATAGAAATCTCTTGGAAACATAAAGAAGTAGTCCATGTCCTTATTGCTGAATTGTCTCCAAACACAGTGGAATGTTAGTTCTATAACACAGTCTTAGTAGATGTGAAACTGCCACAGGAATAGGAAACCAAATGGCTTACTTTTAAGTTTCTTAAATATTTTGTTACTTTATAACCGCTTTTTTTTTTTTTTTTTTTTTTGTAATGGGTTTTTGCAGTGTTTCTACTCAATGGGACAGTGTGGCTGTACTGGATCATTTATTCTGCACTATTAGGTTTCAGAATGTTGGCTTGTGGTTACGTTGTCTATTATTTGAGGCTTTACCCAAAGAAAACTAACAGACATGTGCCCCTTTTTACCCTCAATCTATGTCTGACAATATTCTATACATAGCCAAGCTATTAAAGAAGGGAAATGGCATGGTCTTTGGGTTTTAAAAAGGTTGCCGGGAGCGCTGGCTCACGCCTGTAATCCCAGCACTTTGGGAGGCCGAGGCGGGCGGATCACGAGGTCAGGAGATCCAGACCACTGTGAAACCCCATCTGTACTAAAAATACAAAAAATTAGCCGGGCGCGGTGGCGGGCGCCTGTAGTCCCAGCTACTCGAGAGGCTGAGGCAGGAGAATGGCGTAAACCCGGGAGGCGGAGCTTGCAGTGAGCTGAGATCCGGCCACAGCACTCTAGCCTGGGCGACAGAGCGAGACTCCGTCTCAGAAAAAAAAAAAAAAGGTTGCTCTGACTACTGTGTAGAACAACTCCAAACAACATCAGCATCATCTAGAAGCTTGTTAACAATGCGTATTATTGAATGTGTGTGTGCCAAGAGGTGTCCACTGAAGTTCATTCAGATGTAGAAAGGAACTTGTAAAACTGGTGCATTATGTTGGAACTTGCATAGCTAACCAACCAGGAGTTTGGGCCTCTGGCTGAGAACCAAGTCCATCTTAGTCTCAACCGGATTGTAGTACCACCTGGTGGTCATTTTCCACACTCGCGTTTAATCATGAATGGGGACATTTCTATACATATGGCTCACTGGAATTCCAGAACATTGACTGATGCCCCTTTGTCAACTTGATCTGGGACACTGGGCTTAGGAAATACCAGGGACACTGGGACCCATCCACACCAACCACTCTGCTTCCTGCCTCATCCTCTCCTCCACGCTCCCTCTCCGCAAATGATAAAAAGAGGGCTGACAGGAACGCAGAAATCAATTGACAGTTGTATTATGTTCAAATTTACATTATCATGAATTTCATGTACATTAGGATGTAGAACTAAATATATATGGTTAATAAAAATGTGCACATATTAGGACATACATTTTAAAATTTTCAACAGTACTACTGAATAATTTTTAAAAAGTTGGATAACAAATGCTGGCAAGGATGTGGAGAAAAGGGAATCTTTGTACACTGTTGGTGAGAATGTCAATTAGTACAACCACTATGGAGAACAGCATGGAGGTGCTTCAAAAAACTAAAACTAGAACTACCATATGATTCAGCAATCCCACTGCTAGGTATATACCCAAAAGAAAGGAAATTGGTTTATCGAAGAGATAACTGCACTCCCATGTTTATTGCAGCACTATTCACAATAACCAAGATTTGGAAGCAACCTAAGTGTTCATCAACAGACGAATGGATAAAGAAAATGTGGTACATGTACACAACGGAGTAGTATTCAGCCATAAAAAATGAATGAGATCCTGTTATTTGCAACCACAGGGATGAAACTGGAGGTCATTACGTTAAGTGAATTAAGCCAGGCACAGAAAGACAAACTTCACATGTTCTCACTTATTTGTGGGAGCCAAAAATAAAAACAATTTAAGTCATGGAGATAGAGAGTAAAATGACGGTTACCAGAGGCTGGGAAGGGTAGTGGGGGTGATGGGTGTGCAGTAGCGATGGTTAATGGCTACAAAATATAGTTAGATAGAATAAGATCTAGTATTTGAGCCTGTAATCCTAGCACTTCAGGAGGCCAAAGCAGGCTGATCACTTGAGCCCAGGAGTTCAAGACCAGCCTAGGCAACATGGCAAAACCCCCGTCTCTACAAAAAGCACAAAAATTAGCCAGGTGTGGTGGTGTGCGCTTGTAGTCTCAGCTACTTAGGAGGCTGAGGTGGGAGAATCACTTGAGCCTGGAAGCCCAAGGCTGCAGTGCACCAAGATCATGCCACTGCAGTCCAGCCTGGACAACAGATGAGACTTTGAAAAAAGAAAAAATATCTAGTATTTGATTGCAGAACAGGGTGACTACAGTCGAGCATTTATTGTACATTTTTAAATGAGTATAATTGGATTGTTTGTAACACAAAGGATAAATGCTTGAGGTGATGGATACCCCATTTACCCTGATGTGATTATTACACATTGTGTGCCTGTATCAAAATAGCTTATGTACCCCATAAAATATATAAACCTACTATATACCCACAAAAATTAAGAATTGGCTGGATATGGTGGCTCCTGCCTGTAATCCCAGCACTTTGGGAGGCCAAGGCAGCAGATCACATGAGGCCAGGAGCTCCCGACCAGCTTGGCCAACATGGCGAAACCTGTCTCTACTGAAAATACAAAAATTAGCCAGGCGTGGTGGCACACACTGGGATTACAGTAGCTGTAATCCCAGCTACTCAGGAGGCTGAGGCATGAGAATGGCTTGAATCCCTGAGGCGGAGGTTGCAGTGAGCCGAGATTGTGCCACTGCACTCCAGCAAGTGAGACTCTGTCTTAAAAAAAAAAAAAAAAAAAAAGTTGGGAGATTACCAGGCACAGTGGCTCACTCCTATAGTTCCAGCATTCCAGCACTTGGGAGGCCAAGGTGGGCGGGTCACTTGAGGTCAGGCATTCAAGACCAGCCTGGCCAATATGGTAAAACCCCATCTCTACTAAAAATGCAAAAATTAGCTGGGCATAGTGGCACGCACCTGTCATCCCAGCTACTTGAGAAGCTGAGGTGGGAGAATGGCTTGAATCCAGGAGGCAGAGGTTGCAGTGAACCGAGATCAAGTGATTGCAATCCAGCCTGGGTGACAGAGTGAGACTCATTTCAGGAAAAAGAAAAGGTCTGGGAGACTCCCTCCCCCTCAATGATGGAGAATGGGTTAGAGAAAAACAAGCCCAAAGGCAGATAGGCAAGCTAGAAGCCTGTTGAAGTAATTTAGGCAAGAGGTGATAATGGTCTAAAACTAGAATGGTGGTAAGGGAATTTTGGGGAAAGTGGATGGGTTTGATATTTAGGAGATAGAATCTAGTCCTTATCTTTTAAAGATATAAACTGAAGTATCTGCAGATAAATTTATATAATGTCTAGACTTTTCTTTAATCCAACTGAGGAGAGAGAAAATGAGAAAGGTGGTTATAGATGAAACAAAGACTAACCATATGCTGATAGCTGATAATCATTGATTGGGTGATGGGCATAAAGGAGTTCCTTATTTTGTCTACTTTTATATCTATTTGAAAGTCCCCATAACAAAAAGTTAAACAAAATAAAGTGCCTGGGAAATGCAGAAGGGAAAATATTCAGTAGGGAGATAGACATAGGAAATATAAATGTTGGAGAGAGATAAGGGAAGAGCAATGAATTTTGGAGTGAACAGCAGACGGAAAGTTAACTGAAGCCTTGAGTGTGAATGAAATAATAAAAAAGAGAAAAGAACCTAAGTCAGAATCCTGAGGAATACCAACAGTAAAGGGAATGGCAAAGAAGTGTTGTTAAGAAAGAGTCATGGAGTCCAAAGAAAGCTTTCCAAGAAAGCAGGAGTGGTCTACATTAGGGGTCTCCAACCCCTGGGCCACAGTACTGGCCAGTAGCCTGTTAGGAACTGGACCACGCAGCAGGAGGTGAGTGGAGGGCAAGCAAGTGAAGCTTCATCTCTATTCACAGCAGCTCCCCATCACTGACATTACCGCCTGAGCTCAGCCTCCTGTCAGACCAGCAAGGCATTACATTCTCATAGAAGTGCAAACCCTATTGTGAACTGCACATGCGACAGATGTAGGTTGCACGCTCTTTATGATAATCTAATGCCTGACGATCTCTCATTGTCTCCCATTACCCCAGATGGGACCATCTAGTTGCAGAAAAACTCAGGGCTCCCACTGATTCTACATTATGGTGAGTTATTATATATTACAATGTAATAATAAAAAGTGCAAAATAAATGTAATGTGTTTGAATCATCCCGAAAACATCCCTCCACCTCCCTGTCCATGGAAAAACTATCTTCCACAAAACTGGTCCTTGGTGCCACAAAGGTTGGGGACTGCTGGTCTGTATTGTCAAATGCTGCTAAAAGGTCAAATTCAAGAACTGGTCAACAGACATATGAAAGTCATGGGTGACTCTGGTGAGAGGCACTTAAGGGGTGGGAGGGCAAACAGGACAGAGAGTATAGTATATGTAGGTTTAGGGCTGAGTAGAAGGTGTAGAAATGGAACCAGCCTGGATAATACATGAGTTACTAGAGGGAGGATGTCTACTTGGAATGCTGACTTCTTGAATCAACACTCATTTGTTAAAATACTGCTACAGATGTTTGATTTCTCTAAATGACCTGCTACTCTCCTTTTATTCTGTCCTACACCCTCCTGCCAGATTCAAGTGTAGCTTTGACCATCACTCTTTATATAAAATCTCCCAGAGCCTCTCCACTACTTACTGAAGTCTGTACAAATGTTTCAGACTACTCTAAATGTTCCCTCATACTAGCCGAAGGGGACCGTGTCCCTCCCTCATTATGCTTTTTGCTCATACTGCTGCCTCTAGTTAGAATATATTCCTTCTCCCCAATTTTTGTCTCTTGAATTCCTCCTCATCCTTTAAGTCCAATCTCAGATATGGTGACACCTTCTCCTTGAGCTCCTTCCTGATCCACCTCTTCTTTCCACTGGAGTAGATTGTGTCCTCTATTTTTCCAATACATACTGTTTATATCCCTCTCCTAGCATTCACTGGATTTCGCTTTGCTCTTGTCTATGTTCTCATTACATCCTTTCTGTATCCACAAATTGTGCATTACCTGAAATTAACTTTTTTTTTTTCCTGAGACAGGATTTGGCTCTGTTGCTCAGGCTGGAATGTAGTGGCGAGATCGTGGCTTACTGCAACCCTGGTTTCCTTGGCTCAAGCCATCCTCCTACCTCAGCCTCCCAAGTAGCTGGGACTATAGGTGTGAGCCACCATGCCCGGCTGAAATTAACTTCATCTTCCTCATCTTTGTATCTGCCACAGAAGTACCTAACCCAATATCTTGCACAAAATGACTTTTTGAATTAAATGGGATTCCCAAGGCTCTACTATTTATAAGGTTTGCAGGTTTATACTGCTTTTTAGAACTACCATGCTATTCAGCTATTGCCTTCCAGATAGCAATCTAATTTTTACAATCTTTCTTCCTATGTTCTAAAAATAGCTAAAATTTGGTATTTTTAAACTATTTTTCAGATGTGCTATTTAAGTTTAAAAGTACACTTATTTTAGTTTTTAAATGCATCAGTTATTTAATTAGGTTCTTGGTAAGAAATTTAGAACACCAGTTTGCTAGGATAAACTCCATTCACCAGGACAAACACAGATTGCAAGTAGCCCTGGAGCTGAGGAATAGCTTTGATTTTTGATAACATTTACAAGTCCACAACTTTCTAATTTTTTTTTTTTTTTTTTTTTTTGAGACGGAGTCTTGCTCTGTCACCCAGGCTGGAGTGCAGTGGTGCGATCTCCACTCACTGCAAACTCTGCTTCCTAGGATCAAGTGGTTCTCCTGCCCCAGCCTCCCCAGCAGCTGGGATTACAGGTGCCCGCCACCACGCCAGGCTAATTTTTGTATTTTTAGTAGAGATGGGGTTTCACCATGTTGGCAGGCTGGTCGAACTCCTGACCTCAAGTGATCCACCTGCCTCAGCCTCCCAAAGTGCTGGGGTAACAGGCGTGAGCTAGCACGCCTGGCCACGAGTCCACAGCTTTCTGATCAACCTTCCATTGCTCTGTAATCTTCTATTACTCTCTTTCTGTGTTGACCATGTCACTTTGCCAGTATTTGGGCTTCTGTAGCACCATCTTCTTGAGGCAAGCATTGGTAAGATGTTTTGGAATTTTCACATTGCTGATTTCAATTTTGTGATGACCTCTGGTGTATTCTCCACAGAACCTGAATAAGGACCAGAGGTCCAGTCACAATTAATAAGCCACTCCTTAGCTGCTCCACTAAAACCAGCCTCTTGCCTCTGTGGTGCCCAGTGAGCATGAGCAGAATGATCCCAGGAGAGAAGCTAGTTTGCAGTTTTCTCTGTGCTGAGGTGTTTCTGTTTGTTTTTCCTGTGGTTCAACAACAGCTTTCGAGGTACCTCTTTGAAGGATCTAGGCGTTTTCTGAAGTTTACTTCACAAAAAGTATCACCATTCTTGTTGCCACCAACTGGGTTTGTAGCAATGGCAAGAAACTTTTCCTTTTTCAATTCTGGACTTTCTTCTTTTTCTTTTCAATTCTGGATTTAGTAGCTGAGTACTTCCTCTCGTACCTGGACTTTTTGACATAGCAGACTGGGAATATCTGCCAAGTCCTCTGATGAGAACAGGATTTCGGCTGCAGTGGGGCTTCCCTTTCTTTGGCTTTTTAGCTTTGAGGTTACCTTTTTTTTTTTTTTTGAGACGGAGTTTCGCTCTTGTTGCCCAAGCTGGAGTGCAATGGTGCGATCTCAGCTCACTGCAACCTCCGCCTCTGGGTTCAAGTGATTCTCCTGCCTCAGCCTTCCGAATAGCTGTGATTACAGGCGCCCACCATCACACCCAACTAATTTTTTGTATTTTTGGTAGAAACGAAGTTTCACTATGTTAGCCAGGGTGGTCTCAAATTCCTAACCTCAGGTGATCTGCCTGCCTCAGCCTCCCAAAGTGCTGGGATTACAGGTGTGAGCCACCACACCCAGTTGAGGTTACCCTTTTTAACCTTGCCACTAGCATCAGCCTTCTTGGCTTCAGGTTTCTTCTCCTTGGTATCTAGCTTCTCAACTTTTTCCCCCACCATCTTGCAAGACAGGAAGGAGCTATTTTTTTAAAATACATGTTGGAATATCCTAGCTATGCAGATACCAATAGTAATATAACATCCACCCAAATATAACACTAAATTTTGATTCAATAATAATTAATTTAAATTCTACCAAAAGAAAACCCTTAGTGATATGTTGAAGCTTCATCATTTCATTCCCTTCTCTCCCTTCCACAGGTGCAACTATCCTGGAGTTGATATCTATCTCTGCCAACCATGTTTTCATACTTTTATCATACATATTTGTATACATAACAAACACAAAGCATTGTATTGTGGTTTTAAGATTATATATAAATGATATGACACTGTTTTGTATATCTTTGAATTTGCTTTTTCAATCAACATAGTTTTCAGGATTCATCGTTGGCAAATGTGGTATAATTCATTCATTTTAACTAAGAAATTATATGCCACTTTATGACTTTACCACCTCTTATTTAATCTTTGCTGTAGTCTTGTGAGGTAGACATTATTAATCCCATTTTACAGATGAAAAAATGGAAGTACTAAGAGATTACGTAACTTTACTGAGGACATACAGTTTCTAGCAGATGGAATGAGAACTTGTGTAGGGACTGTAACTCCCAATCCCATGTCCTTTCTACTAAAACATTCAGTGATTCATTCAACAAATGTTTACTGAATACCACCTATGTGCCAGGCACTGTTTTAGGTCCTGGGTATCGATAGTTAACAAAATAGACAAGACCTTGCTCTCCAGGAGCTTACATTGTAACCGAAGAGAAACAATAACATAGTATGTCCGGGTGTGGTGGCTCTCACCTCTAATCCTAGTACTTTGGGAGGCCGAGGCCGAGTGGGAGGATCGCATGAGGCCAAGAGTTTGAGACCAGCCTGGGCAACATAGCAAGACCTTGTCTCTACAAAAAATAATTAGCCAGGCGTTGTGGCATGTTTGTAGTCCCAGCTACTCAGGAAGCTGAGGCAGGAGGATCAATTGAGCCCAGGCTGAAGTGAGAGAATCGCTTGAGCCTGGGAGGTTTAGGCTGCAGCAAGCTATGATTGCAACATTCATTGCATTAGAACCTGGACAACAGAGTAAGACAATGTCTCTAACAAAAAAAAAAAAAGAGGGCGAGAGAGAGTGTGTATATATGTTAGTCTATATGAAGCTCTTTGGTGTTATTTTGGCAAACACATGAAGGAAAAGGGGCAATGACAGAATGGCGTTCAAGGCAGAGTACAGCAAATGGAAAGTTCTTGAGGCAAGAGCATATTTGGCTGTCATTACATCACTTTTTAAAAAGATACTGTATCAGTTAACTATCCTCATGTACCAAAGAACAAATGTAAACATACTGCATGACTTTGAGTGATTAACTACCTAACTTCGACATGTCAACAATCTCTTATAGTGATCATCTTTCCAATAAATTGAGCTAGAAAATGTGTATTACCAAAATCCATTGCTTTACTTTAAAAATTAAATCACAGGTTGTGGATGCCCGTAATGGTGGCATTTCCACACATAGTACTGCTGCTGATTTGATGAGACACAAATATAAACCAACCCCATTTTTAAATATTAAAGGTTGGTAGGGTCCTCAAGGAAACCTAAGAGTGACTTCAAGTTGAAAAAGAATGCTTAGAAGGAAAAAAATAGGGAGAGCCCACCTTTTGGCCTGTATCTCTCAGAAAGAGGGACAAGAGCGGTGGGAAACTGAGGAACTTTTAAAATGTGAGAGCGTTACTCTGGGGAAACCTGGAGTCTACTCTTGGCCTTTACTCGCTGTCATCGTTCTCACATTTGTGAAGCGAGAGTCTGGGCTGGCGGCCCTCAAGCCCTATTCTCCCCCGATCCGGGGATGTTGCTTCGCTGTGCCTCCCAGGCTTGAGAACAGTAGAGTCTGGCCGCTCAAAACGAAAGCTTCACGAACATTGCTCGCTGGGTGCTGAGAACGAAGGCTGACGCTACCCGGGAAATTCGACCGACGCGCGCCAGCCCGCTTGCCCCGCCCGCTAACGGCTTCCCGGCTTCCCCCGGGTCCTAAGCAGAAAATACGCAGCGCCTGGCAAACGGGGCCAGTAGCGGCTTCCGGGAGGAGTTTTGGCTTCCGCAAGGCTCCGTCGGGCGCCGCGCTCTTCCGGCAGCGGTAGCTTTGGAGACACCGGGAACCCGAGTCGGCGTGGTTGAAGAGTGCCGCGCAGCCCCAGCATGGGGGAACATGGTGTGGAGCTGGCTTCCATGATCCCCGCCTTGCGGGAGCTCGGCAGGTAGGGGTAGGCCCAGCCTGGGTCCTGCATCCTCCTCCTCCGGTCCCGGCTGGGGTTTCACATGCTCTCCCCTCCCCTGCAGCGCCATGGCTGGCATCCCCTAAGTCCATGCTGCGGCCCTTGTGGAGATGCTCCGTGGCTGATTTGGGCGCTTCTCCCTCAGAGTGCCAGTTGATAGGACATGGGGCGGTCGCCACAAACCTGCGGGAAGCCGGTCGGTAGGGGAGAGAGGCGTCTGCTGGCCCTGGTTTACCGCAGCAGCCCGTGGGTGTTAGCCCCGACCCGAGAATTAGCCCCGACCCGAGAGTTTGCTTCCTGCAGCTGGAGGGAAGAGTGCCTGATAATCGCTTTCTGGTCACTTTTCTACACTCATTTCCTTCTCGAAAATCTTTTTCCTTAGACGAGGGACTTGACCCATCAGTTTCTGTTCTTCGTGATCACTCGTGGAGGAATTGGTTTTTAGCCTTACATTTTGTCCCCAAACTGTCCTTGGAAGAAAATCACCGCTGCTTATTTTCTGCAAGTGACATCACTTGCTGGAACAGGCAATTTTTTTCTTTGAATTGAAGTCACAGTACGTACTGAAGATGTGACCTCCTTCGTATTGATCGTCCAGTTCCCGATCCGTTGTTTTAGTCAGAAATTGGAGAGAGAGACCTCAGGGTCCACAAAATCTCAGCGTGCACAGAGTGTTGCCAAAATTTGGAGACGATTTAATATTTGGTTTGCAAATGCTTGTTGTCTGTAAACCTCGTGAAAACCAGTATCTTACCAAAAGAAGGAGGGAGAGGGGTTGATGGCTGCCACACCCCTTCAATACACAGGCAGGCTTCCCTGAACCAGGCCTAAAGACTCGGTAGGGCTTGTTTTGTTTTGTTTAATTCTAACCTGTGAACAAGAAATAAATGAGCTCGTGGTGCTACTGCAGTTAAATTATCAGTTGGAACAACTGCTTCCCAGTTTCTTAAACTGTTTGAAAACTTCCCACACAAAGTCAAAGCTGACATTAAGCCAATGGGATAGCTACTTCTCTTTCTTTTTGCAGCGCAGTTGTGTTCATTTCCACTGGTTGACCATCCAAATAATCTAGTTTCAATATATGAATAAGAGGATAAATGAAGGGATCATTCTTGTCCTAACTGCGTCACTATTTTTGAGTGTATGAATTTTTTCCACTTTTTATCTGCGGCAAATATACTTCGTGTTTAGTTTACAAAATAATTTCTACATCTCTAAAAGAAGATGAAGAAAAGTGATCATTGTAGGAAGGTGGTTTACAAATTTCATCTTTCAGGCTCACTGTGAAGCTCAGTATGTTTTTCCCACTTTGCTTTAAAGTAGAATTAGCTGGTTAATACTTCTCTTCCCTCTTGCGTCTTCCTCCTTGAGTCCTGTTAATAAAAATAATTGGTTCTTGGATTATATATAGTATGTTCATCAGTAGAGCTTATGTTACCTTTCATTTATTTGTAGCTATTCCAAGAGAAAGAATAGAAAAACTGACCCATAGAGAGTTGTCTAATAGTTTTTAATTGTCATGGCTTTTTCATTAAAACTACTTGAATCAAAAAAGCTGATCCATTTTCATAGTATGTCCATGACATAGAATGGAATAAGTGTTACCACTGTTTAAGAAAAAGGGTCAGAGAAGTTGAAGAACCAAAGGCACAGCTAGCAGATACCAGAGCTAGGTTTCAGATTCAAGCTATCAAGGCCTTTTCTTCCAAAATGTTTTCCTTTAATTGACTGTGGCAATTAGACTACTGAAAAAAAATGAGATACTAGTGTTCTAATTTATGGGCTGCTCTTCCTCAGTCCCTCAGATAAATTTTGTCCTATTGTTTTTTTGCTGTTAGCACTCTGCTCTGCATAGTCTTGCCAAATGACCTTTCCACTTTCCTGCCTTCAACCATAATCTGCTATTTGATGACTCCTAATATGTTTTTCCAAATCATGTCTCCTATAGAATTGTATATTTACTGTATACTGGCAGTTTCACTGAGTGTCCTATGTGTAGTTAAGATTCAGCATATCCAATACAAATTCTCCACATGTCCTAACCTTCATAAGCTTTCTTTTTTTAAATTAAAAAAAATTTTTTTTTCTCTTATTCATTGAAGTAGAGCTATCTCAGTAAATGGCACCATATTCACTTATTTCTCCAAAACAGAAATCTAGAAGTCATTCTTGACTGTTCTCCCATGTGCTTTCAGACTATGTCCTTGGCCCTCTTTTAATCTGTGCTCTCTTCCCAAGTAATCTTACCTAATCTCATTACTTTAAATGTCATCCATATGCTGATAACTCACAAATTTATATTTCTAGATCAGAGATATATATTAGGTCGCTTACTCAACATACACACTGGGAAGTGAAAATTAACATGCAAAGCAGAACGCCTGATTTACTGCCCTTGAATTTGTTCCTTCTCCCATGTTACTGTAAATATACCAACCAAAAGCCTAGGAGTCATCCTTGGTTTTTTCCCCTTGTCCCTTAATAATCCATAAGTTAGTTCTGACAACCATATGTTTAAGATACATCTAGAATCTAACACTTTTCACTGTCTCCACTGCTACCACCATAATTTTTTACCTAAAGTATTACAGTAAACTTAGTTGATCTCTCCATTTCTACTTTTACCTACTTACAATAGATTTTCCACTCAGTAAAGTGATTTTTCATCTATTAGTCATATTGTAAGTTTCTCCTGCACAAAACCATCCTTTGACTTTCCAGCACACTTAAAATCAGTATAAAATCCAAACCCCTTACCAGGCCTCTAAGGTCCTACATAATCTGTCTCAGCCTGCCTCTGACCTCATCACCTTCTGTCCCTCTTTTGCTTACTTTAGTGATACTGACCTTGTTTCTCCAGGACATCAAGGCTGTTCCTGCCTTTAATCGTTGGCTGTTCCTTCTATCTGAACACTGGATGGTTTCATTTAGATGTCATTCAGAATCACCTTCTCTGATTTTCCTGCAGTTGTAAGACATTTTCAAATGTGATAGTTGCTATTAAAATGTTAAATGGAACAGTGGGATATGGATGAGCTTCTGAGGAGCAGCAGCATTAGCCACTAGAGATTTGGATGGTGTAAAGAAGCTAGTCATGTGAATCTGAGATTAAATAGGAAGTACAAAGGCCCGTAAGTGGGAATGAGCCTGCTTTTTTTTTTTTTTTTTTTTGAGACAGAGTCTCGCCCTCTCCAGTGGCGTGATCTCTGCTCACTGCAACCTCTGCCTCCCAGGTTCAAGCGATTTTCCTGTCTCAGCCTCCCTTTCCTGTAGCTGAGACTACAGGCTTGCACCACCCAGCTAATTTTTGTATTGTTAGTGAAGATGGAGTTTTACCATGTTGCACAGGTTGTCTCCAACCCTGACCTCAAGTGATCCACCCGTCTCAGCCTCCTGGAAGTGCTGGGATTACTGGCGTAAGCCACCATGCGGAGCCTGAATGAGCCTACTTTTAAAAGAATATTAAGAAGGCTGGAGCACAGGGTGCAAAGAGGGGAGTGGTATGAGTTAAACAGGGAGGGGTAGGCAAGGGCCACATCCTTCAGCACCTTAGAGGCAGAAAAAGGAGTGAGATTTTATTGTATAATGGGAAACCATTGAAATCTTTTAAACAGGGAAATAACAATTGAGTTCATGTTTTTTAAAACTTGCTTAATTTTTACTCCCTTAAAGTCCTTCAGTGCTTACACATTGCCTTCAGTGTAAAATCCAAACTCCTTAGCCAGTCCTTTGAGATTTGACCTTATCTTCCCTCTTCAGCTGCATCTCTAAAGGCTTTAGCCATATAGAGCCTCTTACAGTTTCTAGTGCTTAGACTACCCCCTCTCTTACCCTTATTTTACCTGCCTTGTCCCTTAGGGATTCAGTTTTGTATCACCTCCTTAAGGAAGCCCTGACTGATAGGGCCCTGCTCAGGACGGAGTGTCTCTCTTGTGTTCTTTCTTGGGCCTATCAGTTCTTAACCATAATTACTTCTTGTTTGTCCTTTAATCTGCAAATTATTTTAGGGTAGGTGCATTCTATCTTGGTTATCCTGGTATTTGATGCTTACCTCAGAGGAGGTGCTTAAGCTTTATATAATACTTACATTAATACTCAAATTTTATAGTATACTTTTGAAAAGTTACACCTTCTTAGCTCAGTTCCAGGGTAGAAGTCTAGAAGTCACAGAATAAGAAATGCTCACTCCTGTGAGTTTTCTTTCTTTTTTCTTTTTTTTTTTGAAACTGGCTCACCTGTTGCTCAGACTAGAGTTCAATAGTGTGAACTTACCTCACTGCAACTTCTGCCTCCCGGAGTCAAGCGATCCTAGCACCTCAGCCTCCCAAGTAGCTGGGACTACAGGTATGCACCACCCTGCCTGGCTAATTTTTGTATTTTTTGTAGATGGGGTTTCACCATGTTGCCCAGGCTGATCTCAAACTTCTGGGCTCAAGCGATCCACCCACCTCAGCCTCCCAGAGTGCTGGAATTACAGACATAAGCCACCACGCCTGGCCAAGTTTCTTTCTTCTGTTAGTATATCTAATGAATGGTAATCTATTTACTTTTTTTCTAAAACTCATTTTTAAAAATTACACAAATAATACATGAGTACATAATCTTTACAAAATGAAACTTTGTAAGAAATTCTGACCACTACCCACAATCCTGGCTCCTCTTCCCATGTTCCTCTTTGTTTACATTTTTAAATGATACTTGTGAAATTACCCTTGGCTTGTCACAGTGTCTCCTGACTTTGTCTAAAACAATTCATGTTACCTTGTAATTACAGATTTTGAATTTTTTGTTAAATTTGTGATGTCCTATACTACGGTAGCCACTAGCCAAATGTGGCCATTGACCACCTCACATGTGGCTAGTCTAAATTGAGATGTGCTGTAAGTATAAGATACACAGTGGGTTTCAAAGACTTAGTACCAGAAAAAAGAATGTAAAAGATCTCATGAATAATTTTTATATTGATTACACATTCAACTAATATTTCAGATACATTGTTAGGATCAATTTTGTTGTTTTTTTTTTTTGCCTATCTCTTTTCTTAATGTGGCTACCAGAAAATACAGAATTGTGGCTTACATTATATTTCTATTGGCCAGTGCTGATTTAAATAAGATATATAGCACTAAGTTGTTTTGCTTTCATATGCAAATGTAACTACTTGTTCTTTGATTCTTCTTTTTTTTTAAGGACTTTATTTAGTAGCATATACAAACTTGCATTTTTTTTTTTTTTTTTTTTGGGGGATGAAGTCTCACTCTGTCATCCAGGCTGGAGTGCAGTGGTGCGATCTCGGCTCACTGCAACCTCTGCCTCCAGGTCCCAGCGATTCTCCTGCCTCAGTGCCACAGCCTCCCATGTAACTAGGATTACAGGCGCCTGCCACCACGCCCAGCTAATTTTTGTATCTTTTAGTAGAGAAAGGGTTTCACCACGTTGGGCAGCCTGATCTGGAACTCCTGACCTCATGATCTGTCCGTCTTGGCCTCCCAAAGTGCTGTGATTACAGGCATGAGCCAACACACCTAGCCCTTTGATTCTTTGTGTCTACAGTTTGTATTACTTAAAAACATTTGTTAATTTCAGTAAGTTTTTCTGTTAAGCAAGTTCTAGGTGATGTAGCGGAGGCAAAAAGAAATAAAATGCATTCTCTCTCCTGTAAGAGCTTACGGTCTAATGGCACTTCAGGAGATACAGAGAAAAATAAAGCACAGTCTGCCACCCGTAGGAGCTTATAGTCTAGTGGCAGGGAATAGGTAAATACTCCACAGGTCCAGAGGGCTATACATTAGGAATGAAGAAACCACAAAATTCAAGAAGGTTCTTACGAACCATTCATTCATTGAACAGTTTTTTTTTTTTTTTTTTTTTTTAAATGTCTACTATGTACCAGGACCAGGGATGAGTTCTTTTTTTTTTTTTTCTATTTTTTTGAGACAGGGGTCTGGCTCTGTCACCCAGGCTGGAGTGCAGTGACACAATCTCGGTTTACTGTAGCCTCCACCTTCCAGGCTCAAGTGATCCTCCCACCTCAGCCTCCTGAGTAGCTGGGACTACAGGTGTGTGCCTCTATACCTGCTCATTTTTCTATTTCTTTTGTAGAGACAGGGTTTCACCATGTTTCTCAGGCTGGTCTCAAACTCCTGAGCTCAAGCAGTCTGTGCAACTTGGACTCCCAAAGCACTGGGATTATAGGCATGAGCTACCATGCCTGACCAGGATCAGTTCTTTTATGGCATTTATTAGCTGTAAATGCCATTGGTCCTACATGTAATCAATTAGGATTGGACTTTGTGGTTTAAATAATAAAAAAAAATCAGGGTGGCTCACGCCTGTAATCCCAGCACTTTGGGAGGCCGAGGCGGATGGATCATGAGGTCAGTAGATTGAAACCATCCTTGCTAACGCAGTGAAACCTTATCTCTACTAAAAATACAAAAAATTAGCCAGACGTGGTGGCACGTGCTTGTAGTCCCAGCTACTCGGGAGGCTGAGGCAGGAGAATCACTTGAACCCGTGAGGCGGAGGTTGCAGTGAGCCGAGATCGTGCCACTGTGCTCCAGCCTGGGTGACCGAGTGAGACACCATCTCAAAAGAAAAAAAAAAAAGGCCAGGCGCGGTGGTTCATGCCTGTAATCCCAGCACTTTGGGAGGCTGAGGCTGGCGGATTACCTGAGGTCAGGAGTTTAAGCCAGCCTGGCCAACATGGTGAAACCCCGCCTCCACTAAAAATACAAAAATTAGCTGGGTGTGGTGGCACACGCCTGTAATCCCAGCTACTTGGGAGGCTGAGGCAGGAGAATTGCTTGAGCCTGGGAGGCGGAGGTTGCAGTGAGCCAAGATCATGCACTCCAGCCTGGCCGACAGAGCGAGACTCTGTCTCAGAAAAAGAAAAAAAAAAAATCACTTTTTCTTTTACCACTATTTGAGATAATAAGTGGGGAAGATGTATGAACATTTTACAGTGCTATATAGAAATAAATTGTGACATATATAAAATATATACTATTATTTATAAGTAACCGTCTGTCTTACTATACGCTAAGTTGTTTTGTCAGAAGTGATGGACTTTGCTAATCACTGACACACAACCTTGTGAATCCTCTAGGTAGAGTTAATCATTCCCTGCTTTGGGTGTACATGGTACTTGCTAAAAGTGAACTCAAAATGGATCAAATACTTAAACATAAGAAATAAAACTGTGAAACACTTAGAAGGGAACATAGAGGGGGCCGGGTGTGGTGGCTCACACCTGTAATCCCAGCACTTTGGGAGGCCGAGACGGGTGGATCACCTGAGACCAGGAGTTCCAGACCAGCCTGACCAACATGGAGAATCCCCATCTCTACTAAAAATATACAAAATTAGCCAGACGTGGTGGCACATGCTTGTAATCCCAGCTACTCAGGAGGATGAGGCAAGAGAATTGCTTGAACCGAGGAGGTGGAGGTTGCAGTCAGCCGAGATCGTGCCATTGCACTCCAGCCTGGGCAACAAGAGCAAAACTCTGTCTCAAAAAAAAAAAAAAGAAGGAAACATAGAGGGAAAGCATTATGACATTGGATTTTGGCAATGATTTCTTTGATGACACAAAGCACAGGCAATGATTTCTTTGATGACACAAAGCACAGGCAGCAAAATAAAAAAGGAGATAAATTGAAATTCATCAAAATTAAAAACTGTGCATCAAAGGGCAGTATCAACAGAGTGAAAAGGCAACCCATGGAATTGGAGAAAATATTTGCAAATCATATGTCTGATAAGGAGTTTAATATCTAGAATATATTAAGAACTCCTACAGCTCAACAACAAATATAACCTGATGAAAAATAGAAAAAGAACTTGAATAGACATTTCTCCAAAGATGATATACAAATGGACAAATAAGCACATGAGAAGACGCTCACAATTACTAATCATTAGGGAGATGCAAATCAAAACCACAAGATACTGTTTCACACCAATTATGATAGCTATTAATAAAAAAACAGTTGGGGCCGGGCGCGTTGGCTCACACCTGTAATCCCGGCACTTTGGGAGGCTGAGGCAGACTGATCACGAGGTCAGGAGATTGAGATGAGATAGATCATCCTGGCCAACAAGGTAAAACCCCATATCTACTAAAATACAAAAAATTAGCCAGGCATGGTGGTGCGTGCCTGTAGTACCAACTACTTGAGTGGCTGAGGCAGGAGAATTGCTTGAACCCAGGAGATGGAGGTTGCAGTGAGCTGAAATCACACCACTGCACTCCAGCTTAGTGACAGAGCAAGACTCCATCTCAAAACAAACAAGCAAAAGAAACCCACAAGAAAACACAGTTGGGCATGGTGACTCATGCACTTTGGGAGGCATAGTGGCACCCAGCACTTTGGGAGGTCAAGGCAGGCAGATCGCTTGAGCCAAGGAGATTGAGAACAGCCTGGGCCAAGTGGTGAAACCCTGTCTGTACAAAAAATACAAAAAATTAGCTGGGTGTGGTGACATGCACCTATGGTCCCAGCTACTCAGGAGGCTGAGATGGGAGGATCTCTTGAGGTCAGGAGGTTGAGGTTGCAGTGAGTTATGGTTACACTACTGCACTGTAAACTGGGCAACAGAGTTAGACCCTGTCGTCAAAAGGGGAAAAAAAATTTTAAAAACACCCAGAAAATAACGTGTGTTGGTGAGGATGTGGAGAAATTGGAACCCTTGTGCACTGCAGGTGGGAGTGTACAATGGTACAGCCACTGTGGAAAAGGGTATTAGAGTTCCACCAAAAATTTAGTTTTTATGTGCTTCAGAAGGGAGGAAGTGAATGCTGATTGGTCCATGGGCAGTCATGGGTGGGCCTGGAAAAAGCACCATAAGTTCTCACTGTGGTCCATGTGACTGGCAGCCAGGCCCCCAGGCTTCAAGCCCTTCCTAGCTTAAAGGTGGGTCTTCACTGGGGGCCCACCCTTTTCCACCCAGGAGCCTGTCTACTTCCTGCTGCCATCAACCTGCCGCCCACTACACCCAGGCTGTTCGTGCCGAGGGGCGCCTACAGGCCCATACTGAGCTGCCCTCAGCCCACCGCTTGGCCTGCCCGTAGGCGCCCGAAGTCCAGAGGGTGCTGAGGCAGCAGGGGGCTGTTGTGTCAGTGGCGTCCTGAGCACTTGCACACCCGGCCTGGTCGTGACAACACCTGGCCTCCGCCACAACTTTGCTCCGAAATTGGTGTGGGCGCCGGGAGCGGGGAGAGGCCAGGCGGCGGGAGCAGGCACTTCCAAGTCTGTGAGGGCAGGGGGCCTTCCCGGCCCTGGAGAGAGCAGGGATGCCTGGGTTTGCAGCCATGGTTGGATGGCTGCAGCTGCGCCCCGGATGGCTGGAGCTTCCACCTCTCTTGCAACTCAGAACGGGGCGGGGCTTCTGCCCACTGGCTCCAGGGAGCGAGCAGCCCCAGCCCCACCTTCCTTATTGCAGCGGGCATCATGGCAGTGGCCGCTCCAACTGGGCTGCCACTGCCATTAATAGCACATTTCAATTTGTACTAATCACATTTCAAGTGCTTAGTAGTTACTTGTAGCTAGTGGCCACCATATTCAGGTCTAGGCTTTGCTGATTGGATCTCTTTACCATTACTTAGCATATTTTTTTTTCTTGTAGGTTGGTAACATTCAGATTTTCTTTTCAATTTTTAAACAGAATACTGTGGATATCAACATTGATGCTAAACACATTTGATAAGTTGTACTTTAGAGAATTTTTTTTTGCAAATGAAACTGAGTCACTTTAAGAATTAAAAGCTTTTAATTTGTATTTTAGTGCCACACCAGAGGAATATAATGCAGTTGTACAGAAACCAAGACAAATTCTTTGTCAGTTCATTGACCGGATACTTACAGATGTAAATGTTGGTAAGAAACCAATTATTTCTTATATAAACTTTATAAATTGGACTGTTTTCTTTTCCATGTATACATTATAGTAGCATTTTCTCCATGTAGTTTTAGATATAGAGTATTTATGATAGTTACTATTTTCAAGCAAGTTGTTTGTTAATATTGCTTACTACTTGTTACGATTAGGCTTTTAAAATAATTCTCTCTTCCTATTTGTTATCTAGATTTTCTGCTGCTTGCTATGAGTTCTTTGATATTGGATATTATACGTAAAAATATTTGGCTAGTACCAATCACATGGACCCTATTTTGGTTAGCTCTTATGCCAGTGGTAGACTAATAGCAAATGCCACCCAAAAAAACCTCTTTTAATTAAGTTACTCTGTAAGTAAGTTCATGCCTGTGCCTGTAGGAGATTATAGGATTATGTGAGTTACTGAATCAATTATTGCCTGTTCGTGCCAATCTGATAGACAGAATATTACCTACCTGGCAAAATGGTGTCACATTTGTCATATCTGTTGAAATTGCATGGAAGGGATAATATAAAATGGCATTAGGCTCAGGGTTTATAATTTGAATTCCAAATTTGGCATAGATTTTATGACTTAGACTAGCCATTAAGCCTTTCTTTTTCAACCAGTAAAAATGATGGGTTACTGAAAAATAATAAAGGACTGCTTAATACTTGCAAGATGTGTTTTTGTATCGTATTCGTATTCCCTCTGTTTAGACTACTTGCCCTTCCCCTCTCTGACCAACTCCTCATCTAGGAATCATTTCCTTCACAGTGTCTTCCCAGATACCTGTTTCTCCTTATTCTGGATTAGTGCAGTTACCATATTGTATTGTAATTATTAGTTTATTTGTTTGACTCCCCATCAGATTGTGAGAACTTTTGTTTTTAATCCTTAGATTTTAGCACTGCCTGACATGTTATTCCTGAAGTACATGTTTGATAAATGGATGTATGGTGGAGGAATGCATGTGATTTTTAAACATTTAAAATTAGGTAAGACTAGCGTTGGCTGGGCACGGTGACTCACGCCTGTAATCCCAGCACTATGGGAGACTGAGACGGGTGGATCACCTAAGGTCAAGAGTTTGAGACCAGCCTGGCCAACATGACGAAACCCTGTCTCTACTAAAAATACCAAAATTAACTGCGCTGGATATAATTCTGGTCACCAAAGTCTGGTTCCCCTCCCCCCACTTTTTTTTTAATTTTAAGAGACAGAGTCTTGCTTTGTTCCAGGCTGGAGTGCAATAGTGTGATCATAGCTCACTACCGCCTTGAACTTCCGGGCTCAAGGGATTCCTCCTGCCTCAGCCCCCCAAGTAGCTGGGACTGTAGGTACACACTACCACTCCCAGCTAATTTTAAGAAAAATTTTGTTTGTAAAGATGGGATCTTGACATCTTATCCAGGCTGGTCTTGAGTTCCTGGGCTCAGGTGATCCTCCCACTTTAGCTTCCCAAAGTGCAGGGATTGCAGGCGTGAGGCACCTTGCCCAGCCCACAGTTTGGTTTCTTAACAAAAGGACCATTGTTTAATTTGTCATGACTCTTTAAAATGAATCTTATTGTTTTAGTTGCTGTAGAACTTGTAAAGAAAACTGACTCTCAGCCAACCTCCGTAATGTTGCTTGATTTCATCCAGCATATCATGAAATCCTCCCCACTTATGTTTGTAAATGTGAATGGAAGCCATGAGGCCAAAGGCAGTTGTATTGGTAAGTGCTGTTATTCGTGCATTCACTTGCCATCTGTTTTATGAAATCCTCCTTTTACTGCTCTTGTGAAATATTACATGTACAGAATTACACTTTTTTGGGTCAGCTTCGCTATAAATTGAAGGAGCAAAATGGTAATGGTTATTTTTCCTTCACATATCCTTATTGTTTTCTTTTTAGTATTGTGTACTAGGTACTTAGAAATAATCAAATTTGTTTATTTGCCATTGAACACTTTGGCATAGTTTTCTGTTTTCTGTTTTTGGTAATCTCTTTCTTCTAGATCAGAGATTGGCAAGCTTTAGTCCACAGTGTGGCTGCCTGTTTTTGTGACCTAAGTTTTTGTGTTTTGTTTTGTTTCCCCTTTTTTTTTTTTTTTTTTTTTTAAATGGGACAGGGTCTCGCTATATTGCCCAGGCTGGTCTTGAACTGCTAGACTCAAGGGATCCTCCTGCCTCAGCTTCCTGCATACCTGGGATTATAGGTACATGCTACTGTGCCTGGCTTCATTTTTTTGTAAGCAAAGTTTTATTAGAACACAGCCATGCTCATTCTTTTACTTATTGTCTGTGACTACTACAGAGGCAACTTGGGCACTCAAGCCAAAAAATAATACTATCTGGTCCTTTAAAAAAAGTTTGCTGACTGCTCTTCTGTATATTGAAGCTTTTCTCTAGGCTTATTCCTTATTGCACCTACTACTTTTGTCCCTTCATTGGTGTCTTCATAAAGAGATGCAAAATAAACATTTTTTTTTTTTGTATAGTGGATAAAGTATGTAAAAATTTTTTACTCGAACTTTAACTCAACTTTGATAGCATGTCCTCCAAGAAGTTTTTTTCTGAGCACTACTTCTAACTGCTTAGAACTGGCTTAGTTACTCCTTTATTCTCTCTTAGTACTAAGTGTTCTGCATTTCATCTATCGTAGAGGCTATTAAACTGTATTCTAATCATTGGTTTGTCTATATTCTTTCCTACAGTAGTTTTTAAACTACAAATCATAACCCACTAGTGGGTTATGACATTAGGCAATTACCAGCATTTAAAACAAGATGAAATAAACTAGCAAATATCGGCTGGGCGTGGTGGCTCACGCCTGTAATCCCAACACTTTGGGGGTTCGAGACCAGCCTAGTCTACATGGCGAAACCCTGTCTCTACCAAAACCAAACCAAGCCAAAACAAAACAAAAACATTAGCTGAACGTGGTGGCACATGCCTGTGGTACCAGCTACTCGGAAGGCTGAGGCACACAAATTGCTTTAGCCTGGGAGGCAGAGATTGCAGTGAGCTAAGACTGTGCTGCTGTACTCCAGCCTGGGTGACAGAGTGAGAACCTGTCTCAAGAAAAAAAGAAGAAAATATTAGAGTACATTGTATGTAATAAGAATAAGTACTATTTCATGAACCTTTTATTTTAAATATTTAAATAAAATGCATGTATATGTACTGGGTCATGATATAAAATGTTATTTCTTTGTTGCAGTCAAAAAGCTCAAACTGTACTGTGCGATTCATGAGGACAGGACTATGACTGATTTATTCTTGTGACCTGAGACAGAGTCACCACTCAAATTTTAGTTGAAGGAATGACAATAGCTACCCTTTATTGAACATTTATTTTACTTTGGAACTGTGCTGTTTCATGTACATTGTCTTATTTGGTCCTCACAGTAACCCATAACATAGATAGCATTATTCTCCTTTCATACATGAAATTACAAAGATTCAGAGAAATGAAAAGTTTATACAATTAGTAAGTGGAAAGCTAGGGCCTTGTCTTTTTGACTCCAAAGTTGGTACAGGCATACCTCAGAAATATTGTGGGTTCAGTTCCAGACCACCACAATAAAGTGAATATTGCAATGAAGTAAGTCATGTGAATTTTTTGGTTTCCCAGTGCATATATGTTATGTTTACATTGTATATTAAGTGTGGAATAGCATTATGTCTAAAAAACAATTAAAAATACTTTATTGCTAAAAAATGCTAACGATTATATGATCCTTCAGCAAGTTGTAATATTTGTGCTGGTGGAGGGTCTTGCCTTGGTGTTGAGGGCCTTTCTCTGGATTAGGCTTTGGCTTAAGGGAATGTTGTGGCTGGTTTGATCTTCTTTTTTTCCTACTGGAAATTTCCTCACCTTTTAATGATTTGATCTTCTATTCAGACTATGAAAACTTTCTCCATACCAGCAATAAGGCTGCTTCACTTTCTCATCAATGGTGTGTTCAGTGGAGTAGCATTTTTAATTTCGTCCAAAAACTTTTTCTTGAACAGGTTGGTTGTTTGGTGAAAGAGGCCTAGCTTTCAACCTGTCTTGGCTTTCAACATGCCTTCCTCAGTAGGCTTAATCATTTCTAGCTTTTGATTTGAAGTGAGAGATGTGCGACTCTTTCATTTGAACACTTAGAGGCCATTATAAGGGTTATTAATTGACCTAATTTCAATACTGTGTCTCAGGGAATAGGGAGACACAAGGAGAGGGAGAGAGATGGGGAACTGCTGGTCGGTGGGGCAGTCAGAACACATACATTTATCTATTAAGTTTGCCACCTTATATTGATGTGGTTCATGACAGCTCCAAACAATTCCAATAGCAACATCAAACATCACTGATCACAGATCACCATAACAGATATGATAATAATGAAAATGTTTGAAATATTGTGAGAATTACCAAAATGGGATACAGAGACATGAAGTGACCACATGCTGTTGGAAAAATGGCACTGATATACTTGCTTGATGCAGAGTTACCACAACCTTCAATTTGTGACAAATGCAGCATCTGCAACATGCAACAAAACTGGGTAGGCCTGTGTTCTAAACTATTATGTTTCCACTGTGAAAGGAATGTTTTACACTCTTTTGTTAGTGAAGTTTATTCTTTAAAAGTCAATCGTCAAGGATTTAGCAAATGAATTAGCACTTCAGATATACTTGTTTATTTAATATCTTTTTTGTTTATTTCAAAGAATTCAGTAATTGGATCATAACAAGACTTCTGCGGATTGCAGCAACTCCCTCCTGTCATTTGTTACACAAGAAAATCTGTGAAGTCATCTGTTCATTATTATTTCTTTTTAAAAGCAAGAGTCCTGCTATTTTTGGGGTACTCACGAAAGAATTATTACAACTTTTTGAAGACTTGGTTTACCTCCATAGAAGAAATGTGATGGGTCATGCTGTGGAATGGCCAGTGGTCATTAGCCGATTTTTAAGTCAATTAGATGAACACATGGGATATTTACAATCAGCTCCTTTGCGGTTGATAAGTATGCAAAATTTAGAATTTATTGAAGTCACTTTATTAACGGTTCTTACTCGTATTATTGCAATTGTGTTTTTTAGAAGGCAAGAACTCTTACTTTGGCAGATAGGTTGTGTACTGCTAGAGTATGGTAGTCCAAAAATTAAATCACTAGCAATTAGCTTTTTAACTGAACTTTTTCAGCTTGGAGGACTACCAGCACAACCAGCTAGCACTTTTTTCAGCTCATTTTTGGAATTATTAAAACACCTTGTAGAAATGGATACTGACCAATTGAAACTCTATGAAGAGCCATTATCAAAGCTGATAAAGACACTATTTCCCTTTGAAGCAGAAGCTTATAGAAATATTGAACCTGTTTATTTAAATATGCTGCTGGAAAAACTCTGTGTCATGTTTGAAGATGGTGTGCTCATGCGGCTTAAGTCTGATTTGCTAAAAGCAGCTTTGTGCCATTTACTGCAGTATTTTCTTAAATTTGTGCCAGCTGGGTATGAATCTGCTTTACAAGTCAGGAAGGTCTATGTGACAAATATTTGTAAAGCTCTTTTGGATGTGCTTGGAATTCAGGTAGATGCAGAGGTAAGTAATTTTTCAGATTACTTCTTAAGTATGTATTTTGTTCATCATTTAATTGTATACATATGTGCAAAATGTAATAATAAGGAAATGGAATATCTTTAATAGTAATTTATATTTGGAACATAATGATTTTCATAGTGTAGTCTGGCTCACTATTATGGACTTTTACTTTGATTTCAGAAGGATTTGTTGTTTAAGTTGGTAATGAACTGCCAATGGAGTAGAATGTTTCTAAGTAGAATCTGTGATGTGTAAATGTATTTGTTGCATTATTAATTAAAAGGGGGCAGTTATCAACTTAATTGCAGAAGCTTTGATCACTCAAATAGATTTTGTGTCTGACAAGTTATAATCAATCACTTTTAGAAAACCTATGAATGATAATCATGCCAAATTATGTGCTTTTTTCTGTTTGGACTGTGGGAGTCAGGAAATACAATAAAATCATCAGAGATGCAGTAACTTGATTAAATATTTTAATTTATTAATCTTGCTGGATTTGTTACATGAAAAATGTTGGTAATTCCCTTACAACATTTTTTATAAGGGAATTAAAATTTATAGCATTTTGGCAAGAGGAAAAACAGGATGTAGAGAGAAGGATTTGTCTTAAACCTTCTGAGACTATAGAACCATAGTCTATATATAGACTTAAATAATATAGATCAATTTAGATGTTTGTTTTGCTTTATGAGACTCTAAAAGTAGTTTCACTAGAAAACATCTGACTAACATCTAATACATTCTTGCTACCTATGAATAATATAAATATATTTTCTAAGGAATATTTCTGGAAATTATTTTTTATTTTCTCAGTACTTGTTGGGCCCACTTTATGCAGCTTTGAAAATGGAAAGTATGGAAATCATTGAGGAGATTCAATGCCAAACTCAACAGGAAAACCTCAGCAGTAATAGTGATGGAATATCACCCAAAAGGCGTCGTCTCAGCTCATCTCTAAACCCTTCTAAAAGAGCACCAAAACAGACTGAGGAGTATGATGACCTTCATTCAGTTTGTATTTAGCCATTAAATAAAACTTTGTTCACTTTTGAAATTCAACTTATTAGTTAAGTGCTTTGATTTAAATACACAAAGAACATCTCTCTAAATGTAGCCAAGGGAGTGCTTAAAATATTTTAATAATTCTTGTAGACTGTCAGTAGTATAAAACATTTCATGGTTAAATATAGTTAGTTTGCATGTTTTTACATGCTTATCTAATTTAACTTTTTAATAGGTGAAAAATCTTTGAGACTGTGCATCTATTAGCAATTTTTAAAATGTTAACAATTTTTATAAAGTAGCTAAATAATTGCTATATTTCAGTTAGTTCTGAACATTGTTTTAATTGTTTTAAATCTTAATATGAATTTCAATAGTTGATATTACATAGTATGTTTTATTCTAAATATGTTTCATGTTTTAACCAAATTTATATTGCATAAGAATATCTTTCTACTGTATTCATAATTATAGAATTAAACATGTGAACATGAACCAAAAGAGCGTATTATGGAGTGCACTGAAACAGAAAGCTGAATCCCTTCAGATTTCCCTTGAATACAGTGGCCTAAAGAATCCTGTTATTGAGATGTTAGAAGGAATCGCTGTTGTCTTACAACTGACTGCTCTGTGTACTGTTCATTGTTCTCATCAAAACATGAACTGGTAAAACAAACTTCTTGTTTCTTGGGGTTGGGTTTCCTGTAATGGACTTGGATTTACTGTTTACTCATTATTCACTTGAATCATGTGACCTTAGAACACAAACTTTTCACTGAAGTAGTTAAGAAATTTATTTTCTATTGAGTCAAATGCTAGGCACAGTGCTAAGCACTGTATATATCTTAGTTAATATTTACAGTAGTCCTCTAAGGTAAATGCTGTTATGCCCACTTTAAAAATTAGAAATTGACACTCAGAGAAACTGAGGCTTTTTTTTATCTGAAGCCAAAACTGACTTTCTTGGGGACGCATGGTTAGAAAGTACCAGAACACATTTGTGTACAACTCAAAAACCCAGTGTTTGGCTTTTGGAGATAGGGTCTCGCTTTGTCTCCCAGGCTGGTGTACGGTGGCATGATCATGGCTCACTACAGCCTTGATCTCCGTACGGGGCTCAAGTGAGCCTCCAAAGTAGCTGGGACTATAGGCATATGCCGCCATACCCTAATTTAAAAAAAATTTTTTTGTAGAGATGGGTTTCCCTGTATTGTCCTGGCTGTTCTCAAACTCCTGGGCTCAAGTGATCCTCCCACGTCAGCCTCCCAAAGTAATTTTAGTTCCCAAATCCTAAGGGTGATTTAAGCTGACATAAATAGATTAAATTTAAAATAATGATTACTTGATTTGCATATTTAAATTGTTATAAATTTTGTACTCACAATTTCTTTTGGCTTTACTACAATTTTACGTTTGACTATAACAAAATTCGTCTTAATTCCAATGTCTTTAATAAAATGTACTTACTGCAGCCCTACTTTCAAGGACTGTCAACACAAATCCAAGAAGAAACCTTCTGTAGTGATAACTTGGATGTCATTGGATTTTTACACAAAAGTGCTTAAGAGCTGTAGAAGTTTGTTAGAAACTGTTCAGAAACCAGACCTGGAGGCAACCATTGATAAGGTGGTGAAAATTTATGATGCTTTGATTTATATGCAAGGTGAGTACAAATAAGCAATAGATCAGAATAACCTTTAAAGATAATCAGTATAGAAATACGCTTTCTTTTTGGCCTGAAGCCTAAGTGCATGGAATACCCAGAAGTTTGTTCTTGATTTCAGTTCTATTAAATTTGTCAATTTCTGAGTTGCCAGTTTATGTGCGTAATATTTTGATTCTTTAGTCAATAGAAATTATTTATAACTTTAAAGTTTTTTGATTTGGGAGTTTGAGGAATGCTGTGGTTCTTCTTTAAAAAAGGCATAGATACATGTTTTTATAAAGTCACATTTAATTTCTTTGGGTTCACAGACCTCAGACCATCATTTATGGATCTCTGTGTTAAGAATTTTCTTCTTATCGAATGATCATTATAACAGTATTTGGTATTTCAAATGTCTTTATTTTTGTTTAAAAGAGATATGATTAAGGAAAAGTTATAATTAATGACTTATTTTGTGCTTCTGTAGTAAACAGTTCATTTGAAGATCATATCCTGGAAGATTTATGTGGAATGCTCTCACTTCCATGGATTTATTCCCATTCTGATGATGGCTGTTTAAAGTTGACCACATTTGCCACTAATCTTCTAACATTAAGCCATAGGATTTCAGATAGCTATTGTAAGTGCTCACAAGAATATGTTTGTGTGTGGTTTGTTTTATTTATTTATTTATTTTTGAGACACAGTCTTACTCTGTCGTCCATGCTGGAGTGCAGTGGCGCAATCTTGGCTTTCTGCAAATTTTCCTACCTCAGCCTCCTGAGTAGCTGGGATTACAGGTGTGCACCACCACACCCAGATAATTTTTGTATTTTTAGTAGAGGTGGGGTTTCACCATGTTGGCCAGGCTGGTCTTGAACTCCTGACCTCAAGTGATCCACTTGCCTCAGCCTTCTAAAGTGCTAGGATTACAGGCGTGAGCCACCATGCCCGGCTTTGTGTGGTTTGTTTTAACTCACCTCTATATAGGACTTCTAAGACTTATTTAAATTTTTTTCAATAATTTAAAAGAGCAGTTATATTTTTAATAATTCAGAAAGGGGTTAGATATATAAAAAGTAACACATAAAATCCTGCCCCACATATCCCATTTCCTTTCTTTTTGTAAAACCTTTGCAATGTATCCTTACATGTCATTATCTTCATTTAATAAAATTAGGAAGTATTTGAGAAATATTTTAAAAAGAAGAACAATGTACCAAAAATTCTTATACCAACTTCTCAGTTTAAGAAATAAAAACATTAGGCCAGGCACGGTGGCTCACACCTGTAATCCCAGCACTTTGGGAGGCCAAGGCATGTGGATCACTTGAGGTCAGGAGCTTGAGCCCAGCCTGGCCAACATGGCAAAACCTCATCTCTTCTAAAAATACAAAAATTAGCCAGGCATGGTGGCTTGTGCCTGTAGTCCTAGCTACTACGGAGGCTGAGATGCAAGAATCTCTTGAATCCAGGAGGCAGAGGTTTCAGTGAGCCAAGATTGCGCCACTGCACTCCAGCCTGGGCAACAGAGTGAGACTCTGTATCAAAAAAAAGAAAAAAGAAATAAAAACATAGCCCTTTAAAGTCAGTTTCTCTTCACCCTTCCCTCTCTTCATGAAATTTTTTTAAAAAGGAAATAAAAATATTAGAGATATGATGGAAGCCCTTTGTTCCTCTATGATTTCATTCCCCCCATTTTTTTCCCCCAGAGATTACTACTGTTCTGAATTTGGTGTTGATTGTTCTGTTGAATGTTCTATTACTTTTACTATATATGTGTTTATTTGTAAATAATAAAAGAAATTGTTTTGCTTCTTACAGCTTACATTTTGTTGGTCAACATTATCTTTATGAGACTTATCCTTGGTGATATGGGTAACTCTAGTTTTTATTTAAACTTCTGAATAGTAGCCAAATGTATGGATAGACACTATCAGACCTCCTTTTGGTGGACAATCACGTTGTTTCCAACTTTTCACAATTACATGCAACATTTAAATGAATATTTTTATAAATGATTCTTTAGTCATTCTAAGGCCTTGCTGTTTGAAAAGTATGGTCCACAGACCGGTAGCATCGCCACCATTTAGGGACTTGTTAGAAATGGAGCATCTTTGATTCTGCTGAGAGAGCACATTTAAAAAAAAAATAAAATAAAATAAAGAAATGGAGAATCTTATGCTCCACCCAGACCTACTGAATCAGAATCTACATTTTAACAAGATAGGTGATTCATATCCATATTAAAGTTTGAGAAGCACTTTTCAACGTTTTTACCTACGTAAGAGTAGTATTGTTGGGTTATAGAGTTTGCACATCTTCACCTCTATTCTGCTGTATTGTTCTCCAAAGATATGCCAGTTTACACTCCTGTTAGCAGAGTATGGGTTCCACATCCTCACTGACACTTAGCTGACTTTAAAATTTTTGCTATCTAGAAAATAAAAAATGTCATGGAGTTATAAAACTTTTTTCTTTTTCTTATCTGGTAGGTATGATTTTCAATTTACATTTCCTTGATTATTTAGTAAGGTTGTGTATAGACCTTCTTCAGTGCACTTTATTTTCTGAAAAGGAGCTTTTAATTAAATTAGGTATTAAATGTATTTTAAATGTTACTTGACTTTTTTTATATATACACAAATGTTACTTACATATGTATATGTGTATACATAAAATTAACATTAGTAGAAATCATGTTTAACAGACTTAATTTTTTCAGCACCACAGGCACAGTCACGATGTGTGTTTCTTCTGACTCTGTTTCCAAGAAGAATATTCCTTGAATGGAGAACAGCAGTTTACAACTGGGCCCTGCAGAGCTCCCATGAAGTAATCCGGGCTAGTTGTGTTAGTGGATTTTTTATCTTATTGCAGCAGCAGAATTCTTGTAACAGAGTTCCCAAGATTCTAATGTATGTACTAAGATTTTAATTTTAATATATCACTCTATTGGAAAGATCATAATTCTCTGGCTATATATGCAGGGTTATGTTTATTGTTGAATATGTAAAGCAAATGTTGCTTTTAGTTTTAGAATTTAACATTTTGTCCTTCTAGACTTTGTTTTACCAGTACTTTTGTCCCAAATTAAGCAAGACTATTTAGACCACAAAATTAGGCAAGAAAGTTTAGTACTTTTTCTTTTTTTTTCCCCAGAGATAAAGTCAAAGATGATTCTGACATTATCAAGAAAGAATTTGCTTCTATACTTGGTCAACTTGTCTGTACTCTTCATGGCATGTTTTATCTGACAAGCTCTTTAACAGAACCTTTCTCTGAACATGAACATGTGGACCTCTTCTGTAGGAACTTGAAAGCCACTTCTCAACATGAATGTTCATCTTCTCAACTAAAAGCGTCTGTTTGCAAGCCATTCCTTTTCCTACTGAAAAAGAAAACACCTAGTGCAGTAAAACTTGGTGAGTGATTATGACTTATTTAATATTTTAAAACCTATTTAAACTCTGCTTTTCAAATCAGTAAAAGAATTAGGCTGAAGCCTTGAAAAATTACAGAAAGTTACTTGCTTTATAGATTCAGCGCTCAGTATTGATTAGTTATAAATGAGATAACTGGTATTAGATCGCATCACAGAACCTATAGGAGAGGTGATTTTGGGATTTCTTCGAATACTTTTGTGATTTGACAGCCTAAATGGGGCATACCTATGGTCGTTTCAATATTGTAAGATTCAATATTCTATATCTTCTTTAGTGATACCAGAGACCTTCTTAATGTGTCCCCTGTTGGACACATTGGACTTTGAGAACTTCAAATAGATTACTTTGCCCAGCTGAGGACTATAGAGTGTATCTTCTTGGCCACTTTCCAGTGGTAATGGAGTATAAGTTTTTACGAAGCATGAGATTTATACAAATACTTAGAAGATCCATTTGTTTAGGTAGTAAGTTGAAACTTGTTCTCAAGTTTTCAAAGCAATGGAAAGTACTCCCTAAATCTTGTAATGTAAGGTTAACAATAAAGCTAAGATCCCCCTTAGAAATGTGCTTTTCTTTTCTTTTCTTTTCTTTTTTTCCTTTTTCTGAGACGGAGTTTTACTCTTGTTGCCCAGGCTGGAGTACAATGGCGCGATCTTGGCTCACTGCAACCTCCACCTCCTGGGTTCAGGCAATTCTCTTGCCTCAGTCTCCGGAGTAGCTGGGATTACAGGCGCGTACCACCATGCCGGGCAAATTTTGCATTTTTAGTAGAGATGGGGTTTCACCATGTTGGTCAGGCTGGTCTCCAACTCCTTACCTCAGGTGATCCACCTGCCCTGGCCTCCCAAAGTACTGGGATTACAGGCATGAGCCACCATGCCTGGCCTTTCTATCTTTTTTTTTTTTTTAAGAGACAGGGTCTTGCTCTGTCACCCAGGCTGGAGTGCAGTGGCATGGTCACGGCTCACTGCAGCCTGCAGCCTTGACCTCCCAGGCTCAAGTGATCCTCCCACCTCAGCCTCTTGAGTAGCTGGGAGCATAGTATGTGCCACTACACCCAGCTGATTTTAAAATTTTTTGTAGAGAGGGATCTCACTTTGTTGCCCAGGCTAGTCTTGAACTCCTAGATTCAAGTGATCCTCCCACCTTGGCCTCCCAAAGTGTTGGGATTACAGGTATGAGCCATCACTCCTGGCCTGCAATGTGTTTTTAAGCCTATCTTGGTAACATATAATGGTCTACAAAATCTGAAAGAGACTTGTTATTTTGTAACAATTCTGGAAATTATTTTAGATTTAAATTATTTACAGGCTAAGTGCAGTGGTTCGCTCCTTTAACCCCAGTACTTCGGGAGAGCCAAAACAGGTGGATTGCCTGAGCTCAGGTGTTCGAGACCAGTCTGGGCAACATGATGAAGCCCTATCTCTACAAAAAATACAAAAATTAGCCAGGCGTGGTGGTGCATACCTGTGGTCCCAGCTACTTGGGAGGCTGAAGTGGGAGGATCCCTTGAACCAGGGAGGTCAGGGCTGCATGCTGCAGTGAGCTGTGATCGTGCCACTGTACTCTAGCCTGGGTGACAGAGCAAGACCCTCTCTCCTATGTGACATTTATTAAATATAAAGTAAATTTTGATTTCTAAGTATCCATTTTAATTTCCTAAGATTTTGTGTGCTATGCATACTTAAATATGAAACATTAACGTTATAAGATAACTTAGGATTCTTTGTGGCATATTATTTGTTGGCAATATTTTTACAGTACAACCTTGACATTTAATGTTAAATTAGGTATTGTATACTCTTGTCCTTCAGCTTTCATAGATAATCTGCATCATCTTTGTAAGCATCTTGATTTTAGAGAAGATGAAACAGATGTAAAAGCAGTTCTTGGAACTTTATTAAATTTAATGGAAGATCCAGACAAAGATGTTAGAGTGGCTTTTAGTGGAAATATCAAGCATATATTGGAATCCTTGGACTCTGAAGATGGATTTATAAAGGAGGTTGATAATTTTTGTTCTTAACAGTTAGATTACATCAGCCTAGCTCTAAAAATTTCTTTAACCAGTTAATTTTGTTGTTCTAGCTTTTTGTCTTAAGAATGAAGGAAGCATATACACATGCCCAAATATCAAGAAATTATGAGCTGAAGGATACCTTGATTCTTACAACAGGGGATATTGGAAGGTATACTTGGCAGCATTTGTATTCTTCCTTATTTATTTTGGCCATTCTCGTTTTTTATTTGCTTGCTGTTAAAAATGGTGATATGATATTTGTGAAATTATAGACAAAATGTGAGTCAACATGAATGTTTTCTTAGATTTCCATTTGTTTCTGGGATATTGGAGATACGTGTGTGTGTGTGTGTGTGTGTGTGTGTGTATTCATATGTATGTTGTTTTTAATTTTAGGGCCGCAAAAGGAGATTTGGTACCTTTTGCACTCTTGCACTTATTGCATTGTTTGTTATCCAAGTCAGCATCTGTCTCTGGAGCAGCATACACAGAAATTAGAGCTCTGGTTGCAGCTAAAAGTGTTAAACTGCAAAATTTTTTCAGCCAGTATAAGAAACCCATTTGTCAGGTAAGAGTGAGCATTTGTCTTGATTATAGGCAACAGTGGTACTTTTTAAGAGTTACAAAAAAGAAGAATATTTATACATGTTTTGTTTTGCTTGCTTTTCTTTTTTCTTCACTTTTTTAAGTTCAGGGGTATATTACGTGTGTACAGGTTTGCTACATAGGTAAACATGTGCCATGGAGGTTTGCTGCACAGGTCATCTCATCACCTAGGTATAAGCCCAGCATCCATTAGCTATTATTTGTGATACTCTCCCTTCCTCCACCCCCCTGACAGGCCCCAGTGTGTGTTGTTCCCTCAATGTGTCCATGTGTTCTCATCATTCAGCTCCTACTTATAAGTGAGAACGTGTGGTGTTTGGTTTTCTGTTCCTGTGTTAGTTTGCTGAGGATAATAGCTTCCAATTCCATTAATGTCCCTGCAAAGGACATGATCTTGTTCCTTTTTGTGGCTGTATAGTATTCCATGGTATATATGTACCACATTTTCTTTATCCAGTCTATCATTGATGGACATTTAGGTTAACTCCATGATTTTGCTTTTTTTTTTTTTTTTTTGAGATGGAATTTTGCTCTGTTGTCCAGGCTGCAGTGCAATGATGCAATCTCAGTTCAATGCAACCTTCACCTCCCAGGTTCAAGGGATTCTCCTGCCTCAGCCTCCCTAGTAACTGGTATTATAGGTGCCTGCCACCACGCCTGGCTAATTGTTGTATTTTTAGTAGAGATGAGGTGTCACCATGTTGGCCAGGTTGGTCTCGAACTCCTAACCTCAAGCGATCCACCTGTCTCAGCCTCCCAAAATGCTGGGATTACAGGCATGAGCCAACGCACCTGGCCAACTTTACTATTGTAAATGGTGCTGCAGTGAACCTACATGTGCATGTATCTTTATTACAGAATGATTTATGTTCCTTTGGATATATACCCAGTGGCGGGATTGCTGGGTCAAATGGTATTTCTGCCTCTGGGTCTTTGAGGAATTGCCACACTGTCTTCCACAATGGTTTAACTAATTTACACTCCCGCCGACTGTATAAAAGCATTCCTTCTTCTCCGAAACCTTGCCAGTGTCTGTTTTTTGACTTTTTAATAATAGCCATACTGACTGGCGTGAGATGGTATCTCATTGTAGTTTTGACCAGTGATGTTGAGCTTTTTTTCATGTTTGTTGGCTGGCTGCATGTATGTCTTCTTTGGAGAAGAGTCTGTTTATGTCCTTTGCCTACTTTTTAATGGGGTTGTTTTTTTCATGTACATTTGTTTAAGTTCTTTGTAGAGTCTGTATATTAGACCTCTGTCAGATGAATAGATTGCAGAAATTTTCTCCCATTCTGTAAGTTGTCTGTCCACTCTGATGATAGTTTATTTTACTGTGCAGAAGCTCTTGAGTTTAAATAGATCCTGTTTGTCAATTTTTGCTTTTATTGAAACTGCTTTTGGCATTTTTGTGATGGAATCTTTGTCTGTGCCTATATCCTGAGGTATTGCCTAGATTTTCTTGTAGGATTTTTATAGTTTTGAGTTTCACATTTAAGTCTTTAATCCATCTTGAGTTAATTTTTGTATATGGTATGAGGAAGCGGTCCAGTTTCAATTTTCTGCATATGGCTAGTCAGTTCTCCAAACCATTTATTAAATAGAGAATCCTTTCCCCGTTGCTTGTTTTCATCAGGTTAATCAAAGATTGGATGGTTGTAGATGTGTCATCGAATTTCTGAGTTATCTAATCTGTTCCATTTGCTTTTTAAAAGTTTTATTTTATTTTTTGTTTTAAATATTTCTTAGAGACCAAGTTTTACTCTGTTGTCTAGGCAACATACAGTGATCATGGAGTGGCGTGATCATAACTCATTGAAGCCTCTAACTCCTGGGCTTAGAGATCTTCCCACTTTAGCCTCCTGAGTAGCTGGGTCTACAGGTGTGCACCACCACACCTAGCTATTTATTTATTTATTTATTTATTTATTTTTAGAGATGGGGTTTTAGAGAGAGCAGCTGTATTTTGTCTACAGCTGTGCACCACCACACCTAGCTATTTATTTATTTATTTATTTATTTATTTATTTTTAGAGATGGGGTTTTAGAGACAGCAGCTGTATTTTGCCCAGGCTGCTCTTTAACTCCTGGCCTCAAATGATCCTCCCACCTCTGCCTCTGCAAGTGCTGGGATTACTGTCATGAGCCACTGTGCCTGGTTTTAAAAAGAAAGCATTGTGCTTGCTTTAAAAAATTATTGTTAAGACTGGACGTGGTGACTCATTTCCTGAATTCTCAGCACTATGGGAGGCCAAGGTGGGCGAATCACCTGAGGTCAGGAGTTTGAGACTAGCCTGGCTAGCATGGTGAAACCCCATCTCTACTAAAAATACAAAAATTAACCAGGCATGGGGATGAGCACCTGTAATCCCAGCTACTCAGGAGGCTGAGGCAGAAGAATCGCCTGAACCCAGGAGGTGGCCGTTACAGTGAGCCGAGATCGCACCACTGTGCTCCAGCCTGGGTGACAGAGCGAGACTCTGTCTAAAAGAAAAAAAATAATAATAATTGTTAAAAAGGATGTATTTAGTTTATTTAATAGAACTGAAATCTTGCCATTTTTATATTTTAGGATATTGGTCTGAAGATACAGGTTATAAATGGGGGAGGAAGAAAATCATCTTATAATGATGTATACCCTTTTAGTGATAGTAAACTCTTTTATGCCTTGATACTATGTTATATGACACTTTGTTTTAAATATATTCAATTAATGGCTGAAAAGTTAGGTTATGCTAAAATACTGAATTTATTTGTGGTATAATCCTTAGCATGATATTCAAGTTTTTTAACTAGGCCTGATTATGTCATCTGTAAAAGGCAGGTTGTGACCTACTCTGCCTCATTAAGGTTGTTATAAAAATTGAATGAACCAATTCAGATAATGTAGAATACGATTTGATACTGCCCTCTATGGTAGCTTAAAAAGTATTAGTTAAAATTCCTTCTTTGTGTGAAAACTAACAATAAAATGGTTTTTGCTCTAGTTTTTGGTAGAATCCCTTCACTCTAGTCAGATGACAGCACTTCCGAGTACTCCATGCCAGAATGCTGACATGCGAAAACAAGATGTGGCTCACCAAAGAGAAATGGCTTTAAATACCTTGTCTGAAATTGCCAACGTTTTCGACTTTCCTGATCTTAATCGTTTTCTTACTGTAAGTTGCAACATATAGTTCACTTGAGATTTGCAATTCAGTATTTTGTTCATGCCGTTCTAGATTTTGACTTTGATACTAGATTATTGCTTACGCTGTAAAACTTAAGTTTAAATGGATTTGAGTCATTGTTCTTTATAGTTAGCTGTCCTGAAAAGTTAATACTAATTGAATAATGCTAATCAATTCAGTTAGCTATTTGAGCCCTTATGTCTTTGGTGCTATGATTTTTTCCATTGGTAATTTGAAGTCTAATATGATCATTTCTACTCATAAGGCGTTGGAATAATAAAGTATAAAATTGTAGTGGTATAAATGATCTACTATGACATATTTTATAGTATGGAGTGGTTTAGGAAGCCTTTGAAAAGTCATTGGGTTCAGAAAAAAAATGTTCTACCACTTCAGTTTAGAAAAAAAAAAAAGAAATTGGTGCTGAGGTTTACAAATGATAAAATAGATTATCTTTTAACCTTTTCACAAAGGCAAAGTTTATTGTTACTCTTAATTAATAAATTATAATAGCAATTCATGCAGAATATTTCCCTACAGCATTACTATAGTTTAGCAAACATAAATTGCTTATAAATTGGTCAAATACTGGAAGGAAATATGTTAGTATGTGGGGAGGACCACAAAGACATTCATACATTTTCATTCACTCACTCTACTCTGGGAATCGAAAAGCAAAGATATTTATTATAACATTATCCAAGTAGCAAAAGAAAACAAAAGCAAAACTCTGAGTAGAAACTAAATGTCTTATTTTTAGGTAGGTGGATATTATGTAGCCATTAACATCATAAATTATTATAACATTGAGGAAACTACCTTATAATATTACAACAATCTTATAATGTTAATATTAAGTTGAAAGGTAAAGTAGAAGTACCATGTAAGTGTCTCTGAGAGCAGAACTTGGGTTTTGTTCACTATCACATCTCCAGTGCTTAGGATACTAACTGACATGTGTGCTTAGGATAGTAACTGACATGTAATAAGTACATGTAGAATGAATAAATGCAAGTCCATTTCTCTTATCTTTGGATTTTGTATATATTTTATTAAAAACGTCTTAAAGGAATAGACAAAAATGAATTGTTGCAGTATTGGGATGGTGTGTGTGTTAAAAGATTTTTTTATATATGTTACAACATCAACTCTTAAATTTAAAAAATGTCTTTAAAAATTGCATTTATGGTTACTCTTGCTTATTTAAATACAAGTTCAAGTAATACATTAGACTTGTAATTTCTACCTCAGAGCATGAGTATATTTTAACACATACTCCTGAAAAATTATTTTTTTACTTTTCCATTTGCTTATTTATTGTCTGTTTCTCTACCTTTTTACAATGTAAGATCTGTGCCATCAGGTACCTTGCCTATTTTGTTTACTGCTATGTGCAGTGCCTGAATCATAGTAAATTGCCCAGTAAATATCATTTGAGTGAATAAATGGTAAATCTGAATTCAAATACAAGTCCTACATGGACTCCAAATATGTGTGGCATTTAAAAATATTTTTGCACGTAGCTTATGTGAATATTTTTTTCAGCCAGACAAATGTACTTTTTGGTAATTGTTGCATTCTTTTTCAGAGGACATTACAAGTTCTACTACCCGATCTTGCTGCCAAAGCAAGCCCTGCAGCTTCTGCTCTCATTCGAACTTTAGGAAAACAATTAAATGTCAATCGTAGAGAGATTTTAATAAACAACTTCAAATATATTTTTTCTCATTTGGTCTGTTCTTGTTCCAAAGATGAATTAGAACGTGCCCTTCATTATCTGAAGGTAATTGAATATTTCTATATATTTTACTTTTTTATATAAATTAGCATTATAGGAAAGATGTAACATTCTTCTAGGAAGGAGGGTGAGTAAATTATAGCCTGTCCCAGAAGAATGTAAGTTTAAGTGTTGTTAAATAATCTTTGTCCTGAGACTATATTAAATAGAATTCTCCTTTTGTTTTCTTTGATCATTTCACCGTAATGGGATACGATAGACATCCTTTTATAGGAGAGGTTCTCAGCCTATTTCATTATAGTACTTTTCAGTTGATTGGAGTTATAAGTTGACTGATGATACACACTTAATTATGTACATAGGAAGAGGCAATCACCTTCAAATGCAGTATAATGTCTGTGTTTAGTTTAGTTACTTGGTGTTCTGATTACAATTTGGTCCAGTTTTTTGGTAGGTTTTACGTTTAAAATTATAACCTGTGCTGCTTTTTTTGGTGTCATAGTAACAAAATATCTCTCAGGAATATGAAACTACATGGGAACAGGAAAACTATGAGAAATATGCATATAACGTTACTGTTTTCTCTGATGTTAATTTACTTCATTTGTTTCATAGTATATGCCAACAGCACATCTCTTTTCACATGAGAGTTAGTGAATATCAAATATATTTATTCATCTTGAGAAAGTATAATACAACTGTATATTGCAGAGATAGAATGATAATATTAAGTGTTTATGGAGTATTTACTACATGTCAGAAATTGAGCTAAACAATTGATATGGATCATTTCATGTAATCCTCACAATTACCCAATGAGATAAAGGTCCTATTCATATTTTATTTATTTATTTTGTGATGGAGTTTTGCTCTGTTGCCCAGGCTAGAGTGCAGTGGCGCGATCTCAGCTCACTGCAACCTCCACCTCCTGGGTTCAAGCGATTCTCCTGCCTCAGCCTCCTGAGTAGCTGGGATTACAGTTGTCTGCCACCAGGCCTAGCTAATTTTTGTATTTTTAGTAGAGGTGGGGTTTTGCCATGTTGGCCAGGCTGATCTCCAACTCCTGGCCACAGGTGATCCACCTGCCTTGGCCTCCCAAAGTGCTGGAATTACAGGTGTGAACCAACGCACCCAGCCAAAGGTACTATTTTTTTCGTTTTGTTTCATGGATAAGGAACTAAGGCAGAGAGAGGTTAGATTAGGTAACTTATCCAAGTCAGCATATCTGATAAATGACAGCTAGAATTTAAACTAAAACAATCTGAACAGAAAGACTGCTATAAGCCACTATACTACATTTCCTCCCAGGGTTATGTGTCCCCAGTAATGAGTTGATGATATTATAAGACCTTAGAGAAAACTAGGACTTGCTTTTTAATATTTTATTTCTATATAAAGTTGGATCACTTCACTTCATTACATATAATCCATGGGAGACCTACCAGGATAGAATAAGATTAGAATCTTTTCCAATGCCTTTTCTTAATACCATTAGTAAATCCTGTCATCTGGTCTAGAGCTCCTGATGTACTAATAGCATGTTAAAATCAGTATACTTATTTCCAGGATGTTAGTATGAAGAAAAAACCTTTTTTTAAAATATGTCTTTGGGTTAGAATGAAACAGAAATTGAACTGGGGAGCCTGTTGAGACAAGATTTCCAAGGATTGCATAATGAATTATTGCTGCGTATTGGAGAACACTATCAACAGGTTTTCAATGGTTTGTCAATACTTGCCTCATTTGCATCCAGTGATGATCCGTATCAGGGCCCAAGAGATATCATATCACCTGAACTGATGGTAAGGAATATGTTCTATGAGGTTTTCTTGTTTGTTTTTCTTCCCTTTGCAGCTTAATTATGAAATTGAAGAAACCATATTTTTGATCATTTTCTGGCTGCTAGCAATTTGTTTAAATTTTAAGTTGGTATTTTTGTTTTGAAAAGGTTGATTGAAATTGCATGGTCACATGCACAAGATCATGAACACAAGATCATGTTTATTTTCTTACAGCATTATCACAACTTTGTTTACATATTTACATATTTAGGCTATTAACAACATATATTAGCATTGGAAAATGTGGACTTTTAAGTGTTTTGAGTAGATTTTATTTTTTCACGGAATAAAAATGTTGAAGTTTATTTTTCTTTACTACTTTTAAATTGCGTGTTAATATATGTGTTAATATAATTTCAGAATATGTTTGTAGCTCTCCTCTCACCCTGCCCCTCCAACTACTCTTTCCTTAGCTCAACAAATGAAACTTTTCAATTCTAACTGTAGTTTAATCCATTGTTGGATAGAAGGGAAGTTAGGAAATACGTTCTCTATTTTAAATCTTTCTCTACCATAAATTTGTATTTGAAATCACTTTACTGTTTATCTTAAAAAAAATATAAATCCTCAGAATTGAATTATTATTCTTTTCTTTCAACTGCCTTCATTCCTGTAAGAGACTTAAAGGACTATTGGCAAAATATTTTAACCCATTTATGCCAGAGGTTGCAAATTTTTTTTTGTGAAAAATCAGACCTTGGTGATGATATTGAGCAGTAGGATATAAATAACTTCCACAAGCTTGCCGTTCCAATAATGGAATGCTAGGCATCAGTTCATTAAGAGAGATTTTTATCTCTGGTTTCTCATTTCCCATTCTAGTCTGGCTCTTTTCTCACTATTCTATGAAATTCGTTTTTTCAGGATCACCAACAGTCTTCTTGGCTATTAAATCTCATAGTCACTTCTCTGTCCTATCTTATTCAACCTTTCAGTATCATTCAATACAATTGGCCATCCTTTCCTACGTGGCATCTGTGATACCACATTGTCTTGATTTTTCTTTTTTGCTTCACTGTTCACTCATGTTTAGGCTTCTTTACTGGCTTTTTCCCTGTAAACTATCTACTTTATCCTCTAAATGTTAGAATAACTCAGGACTATGTAACTGGCTATTTTTCTTCAGTCATCATTCTCTCCTTTAATGATCTTCTTTGATCTTTTTCTTTAATATGAGTTATATTTTGGGAATTTTTAGTTGAAATTTCAGTCCAGACTGCCCCTGAGCTTGGTTTATATAGGTTAGTTTCTGGGAGGATACAGATGGCATACACACAAACGTTTACACAGAACTAGTTTAACAAAGGGGCTACTTTTAGTGACGTGGCAAGGTTAAGGGAACCAGCAAGGAATGTTAAGGAACCCAGGTACTACAAACAGCAGAAAACTTAATCCCCCCACTTAGTTCTGGGAAAGGGGGAGAAATAGTGTTACTAGAACCTGATTGAGAGCCAGAACCATGAGGGGAGTCCTCTCATTGTAGAGGAATGTAGCCACTGCCAGAACTACCTCAAACCACAGAGCAGGAAATATGAAAACCATACTCTGTCCTCCTACCCTCTGTTCTAGTGGTATTTCCTGCTGACTGAATTCAGTGGAAAGCCAGAGGGCAAGGGACCCTAAGTAATGCGGTCTGGTCAGTGTCCCAGGTATGGAGAAGGGCAGAAGGCGGCAAAGAATAGACCTGAGGATGAGAGAGGATGGCAAACAGATACTCACCTTTTCATCATCTCTACTCTCATGTCTTATAGGCATCTCAAACAATTCCAAATATAATGTGTTCATTAGACATCTTTATTTTCCCTTTCTAACCTGTTTTTCTCCCATTCTTTCCCATCTCAGTAATGGTACCATCTACCTAGTTGCATGAGTCAAAACCTGAGAAGCATTTGTGAGCCCTCCATTTCCTTTATCCTTTTATAATCAAACAATGGGCAAATGCTATCAAGTCTCTCCAAAATATATCTTTTTCATTTCTGCCACCACCACCCTTACACAAATAACCATCATCTTTCTTGGGACAACTGTGAACGCCTCCTAATGATTCTGTCCTTTCATTCTTCCCTCTCTACAATTAATTATTTATACAGCCTTTGGAGTGCTCTTTTTACAAACTCATATCATTCCCCTGATTAAATTCCTTCTATGATTTTCATTGCCTTTAACATAAAATAAAATCTGTAAGGCCATACATGATCTGCCTACCTTTCTACTCTCACATGGTACAACCCATTTCTTCCTTTCTCCCTGTATTTCAACATGGTTTCCTTTGGTTTCTTAAACGTGCCAAAGTTTTTCCTGCTTCGAGACCTAGGATGGTCTGTCTACTTGGAATAATATCCTGGATCTTTCTCATTCTTTAGATTTCAAGAGTTTCCCAAATACCCTGTCTCAACTCCCTTACCACATTTCTTGTCTATCACAGGATCGTGTTTATTTTCTTATAGCATTATCACAACTTTGTTTACATACTTACTTATTTAGTGTCTTCCGTTCATACTAGTCTACCATGTAAGCTAATGAGAGAGAATGACTTTGCTTATCTTGTACACCTGTACCCAGCACAGGATTCTAGGCATATGTAATAAGTATTTGGTGATAGATAATATATTGGTAGATAGATAAAGTCAAATAATTGTTTGAGCGCAAGAAGTTTAATATTGGAATGTTAACATAGATTATGTGATCCTTATCTGCTTTTTATTTAAGCAATATAGGCTGGAACCATACAATTAGTGAATTGTGGCTTACTATGCCAAAGTTGACTCTCAATCTAAATCAGAAGTTTGCAGAACAAAATGCAATTTTAGGCATTAAACACCAGATGATTTCCGGTGCTAGGCAAGATAAAGATTTATCCTGACATCTAATCTGGAGAGACTTGTAGGATACCTCACTCCTCTCTATTATATGGTAGCACACACCCTCCTACCCTTCTCTTGGTAATGCATGGAACCTGAAGATACCTAAATCAGATGCCTCAACATCAAGCAATGCAACTTTCTTATAGAGTTCAAAATGCTTTAGTTGCTACTCATTCCCAGCTCTTTTTTTTTGGCTCCTTTCTTCTGTCTGTACATAAAGACATGAAACAGAAGAATATTCTTTACAGAGTGGTCACATTCTCAGTTTGTAATAATATGAACAAATTGATTTAATACTTAACCATATACTAAGTCCTTAGTGAATGATATCTTTTTTTTTTTTTGGAAGCAGGGTTTTGCTCTGTCATCCAGGCTGGACTGCAGTGGCACAATCTCAGCTCACTGCAACCTCTGCCTCTGGCACTTAAGCGATCTTCCCACCTCAGCCTCCTGAGTAGCTGGGACCACAGGTGTGTGCCACCATGTCTGGCTAATTATTTTGTAGAAACGCCATGTTACCCAGGCTGATCTCAAACTCCTGAGCTCATGTAATCCACTTGCCTCAGCCTCCCAAATTGCTAGGATTATAGGGGTGAGCCACCGCACCTGGCCAATAAATGGTATCTTATTTAGCCTTTACAACAGCTCTATGCAGTAGGTGGTTTTATTGTTCACATTTTACAGACTTGGAAGAATTAAGTAACTTATAGATGATCACACATTAGGAAGTGTCAAAATTAAGATTCAAACCTAGATTTGGCTGACTTAAAGCCCATGCCCTCTCCTCCAGGACCGTCTCTTAAGAAAGTATTAACTCAGCTGAGCACAGTGGCTTATACCTGTAATCCCAGCACTCTGGGAGGCCAAAGCAGGAGGATGGCTTGAGCCCAGGAGTTTGAGACCAGCCTGGGCAACATGGCGAAACCCCATCTCTACAAAAAATGCAAAAAATTAGCTGGGCATGGTGGTGCATGCCTGTAGTTACAGGGACTCAGGAGGCTGAGCTGGGAGGATTGGTTGAGTCTAGGAGGTTGAGGCTGTAGTGAGTTGTGATTGTGCCACTGCGCTTCAGCCTAGGTGACCGAGACCCTGTCGCGAGAGAGAGAGATTGAGAGAGGAAGAAAAGAAGAGAAGAGAAAAAAAAAGACAAAGGAGGAAAGAAAGAAGTAGGAAGGAAGGAAGGAACTCTAAGAAAAGAAAAAGGAGGAAAGAAAGAAAAAGAAAGAGGGAGGGAGGGAGAAAGGAAGGAATGAAGGAAAGAACCCTGTTTAAGAAAAAGAGGAAGAAAGAAGAAAGAGAGAGGAAGGAAGCAAATGAAGGAGGAATGGAAGAGAAGGAGGGAGGAAGGGAAGGAGGGAGGAAGGAAGGGAAGAGAGGAGGAAGGAAGGGACGGACGGAGGGAGGGAGAGAGGGAGGAAGGGAGGGAAGAAGGAAGGAAAGGAAGGAAAGAAGGAAGGAAGGAAGGAACTAAGGAAGGAATTCTGTTTACTTCAGGAAACCTAAAGTGTCATGGATGATGATATCTAGCCTGCAACTTTTGATGCCCATGGTCTTGTGCCTCTTTTCCTCTATTACTTCTGGGGATATTATCCCCTATGTCAGATCATTTTTCTGGTGGGATACCCTTTCCTTAATCGTACTTTTCTACCTTAGCTCTAAATGTCATAGAATAAGGACAGTCCCTTTCCTTTCTCTATTCTTTTCCTCTCCACTCCACATCCTGAAATGAATCAGATCCTGAGGATCCCACCCCAGCTCACTCCATGATTAAAAAACTTACCATTTTCTCCTTGTACTATACATTTAATCATATTTTTTCAAGGTGACTATAAATCATTTCAGTAGTTTCTTTAAATACTACATGTGAAGATATATGTTTTTGGAGAAACTTAATTCACCAAGTCTTTATTTCCAATATGCTAATCTAGTTAAGTAAAATATAAATGACATTAATTAAATAATTAAAATGTCAACTTAAGAAATTCAATCTGTATAAAGCTTACATATTATCTGTTTTTATTTCTTAGGCTGATTATTTACAACCCAAATTGTTGGGCATTTTGGCTTTTTTTAACATGCAGTTACTGAGCTCTAGTGTTGGCATTGAAGATAAGAAAATGGTAAGTGGTGATAGTTGAGTTCCAAAGTGCTAAGATAGAATTCATATAGAATATAGATAAATTCTGCATCTAGCTACAAACATTCAAAGATGAGAAATAATCAAACATGACATTCTCTATTGCTGAAGAACTTATATAAGCTTTTTGGGAATCTTAAAAATTGGAATTGTATTCGTTTCATTTCTTTAGTTTAGGAGGGATAGAACACCCAACCCAAAGTGACTAAAAGGAATTTGTGGCTGTGTTACTAAAAGCGTAAGGATAATGTAGCTTTGGGCATAACTTGATTTTGGACTCAAAAAAGTTCTCAGAGTCAGTCTTTTGGCTCAGAGTCACCTGGATTGGCTCTGTACTTAAGAGCCAGGTAATGACCTCAATGGCTTCAAGCTCACGTCATCACAACATCTAGTCCAGCATTTGAAGAAAGAGACTAGCAATCACTGAAAACTCAAACAAAAGTTGCATCATTGAGTCTCCTTGGTTTAGATTGATCTAGTGTGGGTCATGGCCCATAGTGTTTTTGAACACCAGAAATCTTAGGTTATTATAATGTAAAGCAACTTTATGTTTAAATGCTTGTGCCACAATGAAGTTTCACCATGACTGCTGCAATAGTTGGCCACCACTGGAAATTTTTGTCCTAAAGATTGGAGTAAAATTTTAGATATTGATAGAATTCCCCTTTCTGTTGCTTTCCACCTCTGCAGTCAGTAAGATTACAATAAAAACAAACAAACAAAAAACACCTATGAATGGAAGCTTTTATTTCAGTGTATACTACTCCCTTCCTCTTTTTTTTAAATAATCTTAAGGAGTCAAGAAAGACATATGATACCATATTAAACTCTGCAAATTTCAGCAACCAATGCCTGTTCTTTTGGTGTCAACTAGTAAATTTAATCCCCCAACCAACTACTATTCTATCTACATGGCTGCTTTCTTATTATTTCTCCAATTGCTATCCTAAGTGAGAGAATCACCTTGAATCTAAGAAAACTAGAGTTTGTCTTGTAAACCATAAAGAGCTTGCATGTTTTGGCATATAAAGTCAACCAGAGAGTTTCTTTACCCCTTCATTATAAACTGGAGCTGCTGGTAACAGGTCTGGTTCTGTGTTTTTCATGTGTTTCATTTTCTGAGTATATCATTAATTATTTATTTGCTAAATTCAGGACATCTTGAATTTAATATCATTAGGACAAAAATTTCCTTAACTATTGATCACTATGAAGTATTCCATTTACTTCAAAAATTTTTATATGGTCTCAAATTAAAATGATTTTAATTCAGCTTGTTTTATGTATGCATATGGCAGTTTGGGATAGATATGAAAGAAATTAAACAATATGCATTATACCTTTAATACATTAGAAATTTTACCATTCTAGACAAATATTGGGCCAAAATAACAAATCACCTTCAAGGGAAAAAACAAAACAAAAAAGAACTCAACTTGTATTTTTCACATTTATAATTCCCACATAAGACATAAGCAATTTGACGAAACAAACTGGCCAACATTGTGTTATCTGAGAATAGATGTGTTATCTGAGATCTTTTGTGTTATCTGAGAATAGATGGCCCCTGATATTGGATGGGAAGCACTTGTCCTTAGGGCTCATCTGCTTCTGGCAGCATGTTTGTAAGCTTTACTCTGAAGCGCTACTTAACTCTATAGGCCTTGAACAGTTTGATGTCTTTGATGAAGTTAATGGGACCCAAACATGTCAGTTCTGTGAGGGTGAAGATGATGACCACACTGAGAACTGGCCTTCGATTCAAGGATGATTTTCCTGAATTGTGTTGCAGGTAAATGACTGCCTGAGTTAATTATTATTATTATTATTATTTTTTGCATTTTCCAGTAGCACTAACTTGAATTCTTATGTCTTTGAAGGAAATTGGGTTCAAGTAATAAATAATTAAGGGAGAAAGACTATTTGTATTGAAAACAGAACATATTTACTTCTTTTAAAACATTTTACCATGAAAGTCTTTTAACATACTGGGAAATAGAAGAGTTATCAATGAACCTCAATACCTGTTTCCCAACCTTGGCAGTTATCAACATTGCTAGTTTGTTCTAATCCGCTTCTACCTTTTTGATTGTTAGTTGGGGTATATTACAGAAGATCCAAGAATCATATCATTGTACTTGTAAATACTTTAGATGTATCTAATGGATGAGGGCATCTAAAAAATAACCTTCATGAATTGTTATACTTAGCAGGATTAATAGAAATATCTAATCTAAAACTCAGTCCTTATTCACATTTCCTCCAGTTGTCTCAAAGGTGTTTTTCCCAAAGATATTGTATATCATGTTGTAGATGCCATTTCCCAGAGATGTTTGTATGTATCATTGTTTCCTGAGTTAGACATAAATGAAGTTTACATACATGTATTTGGTTGCCTGGCTCCTTAAGTGCCTCTTGTAAACAACCTCATCCCTTAAATTCCCTACCCACACATTTTACTTATTTTAGGCTGTTAAGATTTTAGGATGTGGGATTTGACGAATAGCTAATTTAACTTTTCCCTCTATCTTTTCTTTCATCCCTGTTTTTTCTATAAATGGGTACCTAGATATAGATGCTGGATTAGATTTAGGTTCAATTTATTATTATAACATGCCTCATAGGTGAGGCTTTGTGCTTCTCTTGTGGCACAGTATGAGCCACATAATAACATCTAGTTGTCCACTTTTAGTAATGGTAAGATTAGACAGTAGGTTTTATCAACCTGAATCCCTTTATTATAAAATTCCTCATTAATCTTTCATCTGATGATTTTAGCATTAATTAATGATCATTGCCTAAGTCCATTATTTCATTACAGTTGATAAAATAGTGATTTTCTAATTTTATTATTCCTTCTGTATTTACTAGGTGGGATTATTCTTAAAATTCCTCATAAAATTTGCCTAGCCGGGCATGATTGTACGTATCTGTAGTCCCAGCTGCTTAGGAAGGTGAGGCAGAAGGATCACTTGAGTTTGAGTCTAGCTTGGGCAACATAGCAGGACCTTGTCTTTAAAAACAAAACAACTATAGTTCATGTAGGAAAAGCAGTTCATAATTACTTTAATATTTCCTTTTAGTTAATCAATTTAGGAATATAGGTTTGTGCTGTAGCAACCTCCAGTGACGTTTTTCTTCTTTTATAATATCATTTTGATTACATAGATTTTTATAAGTTTGATTAATTTTATCCATTAAAATCACTAGTCTTTTTTATTGCTGAAATTGTCCCATCTTAAGCAAGTAGAAATCCTTTCCAGTTGGCATCTATGAGTTTTGATATGACCTCCATTAATCTCTTATAGATTTTCTGCTTTTGGGCATGACAAGATGACCCATGCTCATCTTGAACATTTCCTGCCCCTGACTTAAAATTAGCGATTTCTTCAAGGAACCCTAGCTTGGGTTCCTTTGAGCCCAGATTAATTCCCAGTATAGGCACTCATTGGGCCTACTGTCATTGCTTCTAAGTCTTAAGTGAATATAGCTACTAGAAAATTTTTATAAAGAGAAAAAGATTTTGAGTTTATATGTATGTGTGTGTATATATATATATATATATGTATATTTCCAATACAATAAAGATCACATAGTTTTGACTTAACTCTTGTTTTACATTATATTTCTTTCCGGTTATTCTGTCTTTGTTCCTAATGACTTATATTATACATTTATGTAATTTTTCTTTCTGTATACATATATATGTCTTTAAAGTGACAATTTCAATATTACTACAAACAGTAAGACTGCTGAGTGCAGTTTAAGCTTCTTGGAGGCTCTTTTTGTCAATAAAATATATCCTGTTAGAGATGTATAGTCAGAATATGTTTTAAAATCATGTGAAGTAATTATTTTCTGTGTGCATGTGCTACCAACTTAATATTTAGTTATGTTCACTTGTTTCAGTTTGTTTAAAATTTTTAAGGGTTGCTTTTCCCCTCTATTTTATTTAATTTAAAAATTATATAAAACATTTGCATAGTCCCAAATTCAAATCTGTGTAACAAATTATAGTCAGAAATCTAGATTCCAGTTTTGACCTCTACAGATATCTATTTTTATTAATTTTTGTGTATCCACTCTTTGTAAAAGAATAAGCAAATGCACACACACACTTTTTTTTTTGTATTAATTCTGCCCCAAACACTGTTTTTCCCCTTGCTTTTTTGACTTCATATAATTTGGATATCACTTTATTTGAATATATAGCACTGATCTTTGCTTTAAAGCTGCCTTTTAATCTATTGTTTGTATATATCGTGTGTCTTCAACTAATAACTAATTGATAGAGCTTTACAAATAATAAAACTAATTGGACTTCATTTCTATTTGTTTTTTCACATAGAGCTTGGGACTGCTTTGTTCGTTGCCTGGATCATGCTTGTCTGGGCTCCCTTCTCAGTCATGTAATAGTAGCTTTGTTACCTCTTATACACATCCAGCCTAAAGAAACTGCAGCTATCTTTCACTACCTCATAATTGAAAACAGGTATTGTAACTGAAATTAAAGTAAAATAATAACTTTTTAAACTGTATTTTTATGTCTCAAGGTATTAAAATTACCGATGGTAATGTGGAACTGTCACTTTTTTGAATTTCAGGGTTCATCAGTAACAAAAGTAATTGGCATGTAATTACATATTGACATGATGCTATTTCAGTTGTGGCATTGCTTCTATTATAATTATTTCTAAAACTCACTAATTAATAGGTCAGCAGTTAAAAATTATTTTTCATTAATTCTGTAAGTGTGAAACCTAATTTACCTTTGTTTTCACAGTCAAAAGGCAGATAGTTGAATAGCATGAGAAAGGTTAGGCGAAATACCTACTTCCTGCCGCTTACCTTAGTTGAAATCTTTATTACTTCATTGCATTAAGCTTTGAACTAGCCTCTCTTCCTTTAAGCTTTTATCACTTTTCTTGATATTGTTACTAGAACTGTGTTTTAAAAATATCTCTTTATTGGTGTCATTCTGGCATACAAAGGCATTCTGAGATTCTCCATTTCCTAATTGACAAATTCCAAATTACTTAGCCTGATATTGAAGGCTTTCTAAAAATCTGGCCACAGACTATTTCTTACTATCTTCCCCCATAATTTTTCAAAACAGGCATTAGGCTATAGCCAATGTGGACTACTATTGACAGAACATACATCATTCTTTCCCATTTGTATTTTTGATTCAGGCTGCTTTTCAGACGGGGATGTCTTTCTATATATTTAATTTTTTTCCTGTGATTTTACTTAACGTTGTATATAATCATTCCTTTGCTTGTGAAAAGTTGGGTTTGAAGTACTCCTTATTTACCTACTCACCCATAAGCTATTGCTGGTCCCTTTAGTCAGTTGCAGTAACTATCTAATTAGGGAGAAGTCATAGAAGAAGGAAAAGTTAATGTGTTTTTATTTAATTAAAATACTTTTGTTTTTGATATTTTGTGCATGATAAAACAACAAAATCACTAAGTTAGATTTTGGGACTACTTTTCAAGTACCTTTAAAATTTGTTTTGTACATAGTCATATCTTTGCTGTTTATTACAGAAGTGTCATTTCTCTACCTTTTTCATAATCATAAGAAAAATCCCAACCAGGCATGGTGGCTCATGCCAACAATACCAACACTTTGGGAAGACAAGGCAGGAGGATTGCTTGAGGCCAGGAGCGTGGGCAACATAGTGAGAACCCCACGTCTACAAAAAATACAGAAACATAAAAAAAAAAAAAAAAGACCCTTCGGGAGGCTGAGGCAGGCGGATTACGAGGTCAGGAGATCGAGATCATCCTGGCTAACATGGTGAAACCCTGTCTCTACTAAAAATACAAGAAATTAGCCGCGTGTGGTGGCAGGCGCCTGTAGTCCCAGCTGCTTTGGAGGCTGAGGTAGGAGAATGGTGTGAATCCGGGAGGCGGAGCTTGCAGTGACCAAGATCACGCTACTGCACTCCAGCCTGGGCAACGGAGCCAGACTCTGTCAAAAAAAAAAAAAAAAAAGCATGTAATCCTAGCTACTGCAGGCTGAGGCAGGAAGATTTCTTGAGCCCAGAAGTTTGAGGCTGCAGTGAGTTATGATCATGACACTGCAAGATAGAAGACCTTAAGCTTGCTGAATGAAGGCACTACTTTGGCTTTGTTTATTGTTCCATCCCCAGTGACTAGCAGAGTGCTTAGCATGTAATAGCACATAGTAGTTATTTAATATATATTTATTGCATGAGTTAACGAAGACTAGAATTTAGAAACACTTATATTTGGACCCAGAAATATTAGAGCATTTATTATATTAGAAGGAAATTAAAAATTATAGCCCTGATAAGGATTACTTATATATATATATATTTTTATAATTCTTCATGATAATTTGTGTATTGGGGTAGTCTTTGGCTATCTATTGCTACACTCCAAATCACTCCCAAACCTAGTATCTTAAAACAATGAGCATTTTTATTTGCTCATAATTTTGCAATCTGGACTGTGCTAAGCTGGTCAGTTCTACTGGTCTTACAAGTGGTCCCTGGTGTGGCCACATTCAGCTGGCAGGTGGACTGGGCTGGGCCTCTCTCTCATTCTGTGTAGTCTCAGAGTCTCTCTCTCTGTACCGTGGTCTGTCCATGTTGGTGGCCACACTTCTGACATAGTGACTCAGGGCTCTCCAGAACACACAAATGGAAACTTGTGGGCATTTTTTTTTTTTTTTTAAGTTCTAGGGTACATGTGCACAACATGCAGGTTTGTTACATATGTATACATGTGCCATGTTGGTGTGTTGCACCCATTAACTCGTCATTTACATTAGGTATATCTCCTAATGCTATCCCTCCCCCCACCCCGCCCCACAAGAGGCCCCCGTGTGTGATGTTCCTCACCCTGTGTCCAAGTGTTCTCATTGTTCAATTCCTACCTATGAGTGAGAACACCTGTGTGGTGTTTGGTTTTCTGTCCTTGCGATAGTTTGCTCAGGAAGATGGTTTCCAGCTTCATCCATGTCCCTACAAAGGACATGAACTCATCCTTTTTTATGGCGAAACTTGCAGGCATTTTTAATACCTAGGTCCCAAACTGGCACAGCATATCTTCTGCACCGTCTATTTGCTAAAGCAGGTCGCACACTCAGCCCAGCTTGAAGAGGAAGGGACTGTATATATGGGTTTGTATGCTGAGAAGCATGGTTGATTTTAGCACTATTATAGAGTGATTTTCATAGTTTTGGTCATTTTCCACTAATAATTTAGCTGAGCATCTTAGACATAATTAGAAAATACTTTGCAGCTCAGTAATCAACTAGCACTTTTAATTATGAATTAAATTGGCCTTAGTTTCAACTTTTGCTTTACATTTTTTTAGTATTTATATTCTTGGCAAATAATTCTTTTTATTCCGACTATTAGGGATGCTGTGCAAGATTTTCTTCATGAAATATATTTTTTACCTGATCATCCAGAATTAAAAAAGATAAAAGCCATTCTCCAGGAATACAGAAAGGTATTTAATTTTTAATTTGTGGTTTAGGAGATCATTAATACAGAATTGTTCCCAAATTCCAATACATTGAATAAAGATCCTTTAGGATCATATCTAGGGATAATATAGTCCTATTCTAATGTCTAATTCCTGGTAAGTAGATAATGCTACCATGAATCCATGACTTTTGGAAGGAAGTTTTAGCATTTAGATTAAAGATGTAACAGCATTAGATAGAACAGAGAGCAAAAAATACACTTCTTATGCCTTTACTACCTAGACCAAAGTGTCCTTATTGTCCCAAAAAGAAGAGCTACCACAGCGGCATGCCCTAAGAGAAGAAAGGAAAGCTGTGGGACGATTCTAGTTTTGTTGTGCTACAAACCATGACATAGAAATGTCAGATGTCAATGATTCCTGAGATTTAGAAGGGGAATAATGTATAATTCCAGCATCTTAAATCTTAGCTCTCTAAAATTATGAAGATGTTAGTGGTGATTTCATAGCACTTCTGGGTAGAAAGTGGAATATCTGACCTTGGGTGTCACCTTGGGTAGTGAAAGGAAGTGAATTACTTATATAATCCGTAGACCTGGTTCAAAGCTATTATGTAACCCTCTGTAAATTAAGAGAAACTTATACTTCCTGTCAAGAAGTACTTATTTTAGATAAGTAAATTCTTAGTTGGGATAAAATTTTTCTCCACGTCTAAAAATTTTACAATGAAATCCCTTTCCCTTAGAATTACTAAAAATGACTTATGCTATATAAAGGAAGGAATGGAAATTTTATTACTTTAAAAAATTGGTTTGGTATAGTTTAATGGTAACTATATAGGGAATTCAGGCCTTTGGAAATGGTTGTTAAAATAGTCGATTAATAAGGTCTATCTCTCTGTGCTTTGTATATAGGAGACCTCTGAGAGCACGGATCTTCAAACAACTCTTCAGCTCTCTATGAAGGCCATTCAGCATGAAAATGTCGATGTTCGTATTCATGCTCTTACAAGCTTGAAGGAAACCTTGTATAAAAATCAGGTATGCTAAGATGATAGAATTAAAAATGTATAACAAAGAAAGATTGGAGGCTTAAAGAAAAGATGACAGAATGACATTTTTGTTTGTGATTTAGTGAAAGAAGAAATTTTTATTTTACCTGAATTATCATATCTGACTGAGAATTAGGAATCCATGAGATGCCCTTTGAGCTTGAATCCCAGGGTTATACAGTTTTTTGTTGTTTTTGAAGGATCATGATTTGATGGTTATATTTTAGGTTACTGCATCTTCCTAAGTAAAGGTGTGTATAATTATATAATACAGCAGCAGTTTATGTAAGTCTTCTCACATATTTCCTATGGATATATGTCATATGAAATGTCAGCAGTTTTACTATTGTACATTTTGACTGAATTAATGTTAGTTTTAATGAAGCTAAATCTTTAAGTTTACTTTTTCAAGGGGCGAGTAAACTTTATACTTTTCTTTGGCAACATAATGTAGATTATCCCTAAACTTGATGATAGTGAGAACTGGTATTTAAAATACGAGATCACTGTATATGAATAAATTGGAAAGAATTTAACTGAATTACTCATTTTTGCATATCTAGAACGCATATGGTAAGATGTGAGAACCTAAGACCCTCATGAATTTTGGGATTACCATTCTATAATGGAAGGGTTATATTTCCTTCCATTAGTAGAAGTAAACACTTACTTAGGACAGAAGATATACGTGATGGTAATGAGCACGTGTTTCTGGGGTAGTGAGTTTGTATAACCAGTGTGGGTAGCAGCCAGTGTGGAGACGATCCCAACAGAGGGGAGGAGCCTTGAATCTCCTCTAGGTTAAGTATTATGCCTTCCTGACTATAGATGTTCATTATCAATGTTACAGCCTCTATTCCTGCTCTAAACTACAATGAAACTACTCTTTGCTCGCCCCTAGCCCCATACCTTTACCTGGTTTTCAGGTAACTCAAAGGATGTTTAGTCTTTTAATTTAACACAGAGATTTATGAATCACAAAGGTTTTCTCCTCTTTGCATAGAGGTTTTCTAGTTTAGGTTATTTCCAAGCAGATGGCACAGTCATGGTCTAATGTAAGGAAACTTCACCTCGATCATCACTTCCTAGATATAAATAACTAAATCTGAGAATTCAAGGAGATTTCTTACAGTCTTAAGGAAAGCTGCAGCTGCCCCACTTCGCCTCGTGGATCACAAAAGATAAATCATATCTGGCAACTCCCTTACAGGATTCCTTCAATGTAAAGCCTGGATGCTAATAGATTACCTAGACAGAATAGGAAGAGAAGTGTACTTGCAGAAGTCTTGAGTAGTCTGATTAAGATATAATAGCCATATATTATTATGGGATTTTTTAAAAGTCAGGATTTAATGTAATTTAGCATCTATACCTGGATACATTTATGGCAGGCTGGTAAGAAAAAACTAAAGGCAAGGAAGATTGGAGGATCCATGGGGAGGTAAGAAAAGAATAAAGATCCAGAAGCACAAGTCTTCTAACCATACTCCAGTGATACTGGCCCAAAACACCTGGGAATAAAGAGAGAAGGAAATGGGTTCTTTCCCAACGGTGGCAAGAAGATAACATTAAAGTTGAAGACAATTGAATTAAGATTTCGAATACTACTGTCCAAAGGACCTTTCTGTGAGGATGAAAATATTCTATATCTGTACTCTTCAGCAGTAGCCACTAGCCATATGCGGCTCTCTCGAGCACTTGAAATATATGCTCAAACATTACGTTCTGAGGAACAGAATTTTTAATTCTATTTAATTTTGCTAATTTAAATTTATTTATTTATATTTAGAGGCAGGGTCTCTCCAGTACAGGGGTGTGATGATAGCTCCCTGCAGCCTCAAACTCCTGGGCTCAAGCAATTCTTCCACTTCAGCCTCCTGAGTAGCTAAGATTACAGGTGTGTGCCACCATGCTCACCTAATTTTTTTTTTTTTAAGAGATGGGGTCTTGCTATGTTGCCCAGGCTGGTCTTGAACTCCTGGCCTCACACAATCCTCTTGCCTAGGCCTCCCAAAGTACTGGTATTACAGGTGTGAGCCACTCTACCTGGCCTAATCTAAATTTAAATAGCCACTTGTGGATAGTAGCTATTGTATTGGACAGTGCAACTCTACAAGTTGGTTGAACCTATAGGAATACCACCAGAGCATGAAACTGGCATAAGATAAGAGGATTAGAGACCAGAGTCTTTGTAGTCAGTACTGTTAGAGTCCATGAGACAACAGATGCAAAAGATCCTGTTTTAGAATTTAAAATTGTAGCCACAGGGAGAGGAAAAGATACTTTAAGAGTGGATTGAAAGGAGGTTTTTAATTTAAAAATACACTTAAAGTTGTGGTAGGAGTGGCTAAACAAATGATTGGGTATAATGTAGCCACAAAGCAAACTCTAAGAGGTGGTGGTGTGAAAGTTAGTAAAATGATGGCTGATGTAGCATTAGATACTTAACTATTTTTATGGAATGACTCTTCAAAAGCCCTGTACTGATGGGTAGTCCCAGACAGTCATTGACATTGAAGAGATGAAACTTTCTACTTATTTTTAAGGAGGAATATATATTTTTGAAGGAATAGAAGATTTCTAAGCTCAGTGGATGGCAGAAAATGATTTCTATATAGAAAAGTCAGTCTAGAGATTAAATTAAGAAACCATATAATTCATTTCTGAAGACTTATACTAGTCAGGTTTAAGGAGTCCGTTTGATAAAATCCCAAAAAGATAACTTTGTAAGAAGCTAAAATAAACTTATGGCAATGCAGAATTCTAATAAAATGACATTTACTAACGATTACACATAAGAGAGGAGCCTATTGAAAATAAAGCTGCTAGAGACTTTCAGGTTGTCTAGGATAATGGTGGATGCCTAAATCTGAATTTCTGTGTAGCCCCTGAAACATCATAAAGAGTATCAAGGAGAGCAATTGAAACCTGAAGGAAACGTGGAGGAAAATTGAACACATAATTTACAAGAGAACCATGAGACAGAATATTATGAACTATGAGACAGAATATTATGAATTTCAAATTACTTGTAACTAGCAGAGATATTTGTGGAGCTCATATCTTAACCTTGTATGGTGCTGAGAGCAGGTACATTCTGATAAGACTGTATAAAAGAAGAAGAAAATGAAGAATAGGAACTAAGAATTGATGGAGCAAAGAGAAAATCACCAACAGAAAGAGACAGTCATACTCTTAAGTGCAACATTACTGAAAATAAGTCCAGGATGTGGTATATCAGACTGCTGGCTACAGGGAAGATACTTGAAAGTATGCCCAAGGTTTGTAGTCTCTGAAAATTAGTTTCTGGGGAGTAGTAAAAGAAGAGGAGGGGAAAGGCACTGTTCAGAGACTTAGTCATAAACAGAAAGAAGAAAGTAAGAGGGAGAATTTTAAGGGTCCTGCAGTAGTAAAAGAAATGTACAAAATCAGAGATGAACCAAATCCTCCCCCTGCTACCAGAAAAAGAAGAAAAAAAAAGCTATTCATGAAGAAAACTGCACTTCACTATGCTGACATGGATATTTATGAAAGAGAAATCCTGAAGCCACTGCAGAATGCTTACTGTTACTGCATATAGCTATTATGGAGGGTTTTCCAGTTTAGAAATTGCACAATATGTGTAGAAAAAAAATGTATATATGCAAGATTCCTGTAAGACAAAAATAGAAAATGAAAATAAAGTCTGTGAGTTGATGACAGTTCCTCCTCAAAACCAACCACAACATGGAGGAAAATTGAACTTAGCACTATAATTTGAATTGAATATTTTAAGCATTTTCAGATATAAAAAAAGTTGAATGAAAAAATTAAAAAACAAGAGAAATAAACAAAAACCAAGATGAAACAAGGGTGATTGAACTTAGGAAAGAAATTGAAATGAAGATTAAATTACAAGAACTACAGGGTAGAATGTATTTGACTAAGCATTTAGCAAGGGGCATTGAATAAAGGTATAAACAACAACAAAAATTAGAAAAAGGTTTAAAAAGGAGTAAAAAAGATAAAGGAGTAAAAAGAAAAAGTAGTTGAAATGGAAGATTGGCAAAGATTTCACGTGCAAATAATTAGTGTCTCTGAAGAATAAAACCAAAACAAGAGAACAGAATTAATATTTAAAATTATAATCCAAGAAAGCTTTCTAGAAAAAAAGACCTTATCTATATATTGAAAAGACTTGTATCTTGGAGAAAATTGACCTAGGATAATTAACTCTGAGATGTATCCTAGACTTTAATAATAAAAAATCTTCAAACCTTCCTGGCAAAAGAAATTTTTTCAAAAAATTACTTGCAAGGACAAAAAAAGTAGGTTGGTATCAGAATTCTCTGTAGGAATGTACAGAGTGGGCCTAGAAAATAGCAACATTTTAAAAAAATGTCATAAAGTATGAGTCAAGAAAAAGTCAAGCTGTCTTTAGAGTATCATGGATAAGAACATGGTTTTAAACCTACAAGAATTGAAGTAATATGGTTTTCACAAGTGATCCCTTCCTAAGAGATGTATTAGAGGATGAGCTTCATTAAGTCAAGAGAGAACTGGGGAGACTTTGGCAAAAAGTCTGATGGTTACTGTTTATGTATTTAACAAAATATATTAAGACTAAAACAACAATGGGGCAAGAGTGGGATAATTATGTGTAAATGTTATATTCTAGTAAAGTAGAAATAATGAAATTTTTTTAAATGAGAGAAGGGGAGAGTAAGGAGTAAGTAAGATAAACTCAGTAATTGTTGCATAAGCAATAACTGGGAGTCAAAATATACCATTCTATACTGGCAAACTAGTTACAGAAAGTCAAATAAGGAAAAAAGGGACTGTAGACATAATAAAAGGTATTGATATATTGGATAGGCTGGGAGCGGTAGCACTGGTAATCGCAGCACGTTGGGAGGCCGAGGCAGGCAGATCACGAGGTCAGGAGTTCGAGACCAGCCTGACCAACATGGTGAAACCCTGTCTCTACTAAAAATACAAAAATTAGCCAGGCATGGTGGCACACCTGTAATCCCAGCTGCTCAGGAGGCTGAGGCAGGAGAATCACTTGAACCCGGGAGGCAGAGGTTGCAGTGAGCCAAGATTGCACCACTGCACTCCAGCCTGGGTGACAGAGCGAGACTCTTTTAAAAAATATATATATATATGATAATTCCAGAACAAAAATATAAACTTTCCTCCTTACCCAAATAAATGAAATATATGTTTTGGTTTTTTTTGTTTTTTTTTTGAGACAGAGTCTCGCTCTGTCGCCCAGGCTAGAGTGCAGTGGCACAATCTCGGCTCACTGCAAGCTCCGCCTCCTGAGTTCACGCCATTCTCCTGCCTCAGCTTCCCAAGTAGCTGGGACTACAGGTGCCCGCCACCACGCCTGGCTGATTTTTTAAAAATGTTTTTTAGTAGAGAATGGAGTTTCACCATGTTAGCCAGGATGGTCAAAGCTCCTGACCTTGTTATCCACCCGCCTTGGCCTCCCAAAGTGCTGGGATTACAGGCATGAGCCACCGCGTCTGGCCCCAAATAAATGATTTCTTAAACACAAAACAGAATAGAGGGAAGAAAGCACTAATTATAGTATACTATATTATAATTAAATTCACTGTATTATAATAAAAAATCTGACAGAATTGTGGCCAAGCATCTCAGTCGCATTAGTGAGTGTGAACAACCTTAAAAGAAAAAAATTTACAAATTGGCTTACAAAGCAAGAAAAAACTCTCTGCCACATGTAGGATACATACCTAAAATAAAGTGATTCAGAAAGGCCAAAAATAAAGGGATAAGCAAAATTATCCAGCTAAGTGGAAAGTATAAATGAAAGCAGGAATTCCAAACAAAATAGAACTGAAGCCGAAAAGCATTAAATATGACCAAAATGGATACTTTTTAATGCCTGAAGCCATAATTCATAAGGAAGATTTACTAGTTATTAATATGCTCCAAATAATACACCAGCCACCTTGATAAAGCCAAAATAAGAAGCTTAAGAAGATATATATAGAAACTCAATAAGAGGAGACTACCATGCTGTTCTCAGTATAAAATAAGTTAGTAGATAAATACATGGAAGATCTAAATAACATAATCAGTAAAGTAGCTATTGTGAATATATGTCAGACATTACACCTTGATAATAGACGCATACTTTATTCTAAAGAGCAGATAGAACTTTCATATTCAAATTGATTATTAGTTGGCTCTTTGTGTTAGTTTACTAGGGCTGCTATAACAAAGTACTACAAACCGAATGACTTTAAACAACATAAACAAGTTTGTTGTCTCACAGTTCCCATGGCCTAGAAGTTTGAAATGAAGGTATTGGCAGGGTTGGTTCCTTTTGAGAGCTTTTGGTGGTTTGCTGGCAATCTTTGGTATTCCTGAATAAACAAATCCATAGAGATAGAAAGTAGATTACTGGTTGCCTAGGGTTAGGAGGTTTGGGGGAAATGGGGAGTGATTGCTGATGGGTACAGATTCCTTTTGAGATGGTAAAAATGTTCTGAAATTAAACAGAAGTGATGGTTGCACTTGTGATATACTTCAATATGCTAAAACTTGTGAATATACTAAAGATCATTCATTTGTATACCTTAAAAGAGTGAATTTTATAGTATGTGAAACAAATACTTCATTAAAACTATTTAAGAAAAGATAGTACAGGAAGAAAATAATAAAAATAAAAGAAATGTAGAGAACAGAAAGCAGTAAAATTAATTAATGAGTAAAAATTCTAGGTCTTTGAAAAAACTAGCAAAACTGGTAAATGTCAAATATGTAAATAATAAACTGTTGAAACATAGAAGATATTTAAAAATCACAAGAGACTATTTTGTACCCTTTTACACAAATAAATTTGTAAACGTGTACTTTTCCTGGAATATATAGTGTATCAAAATGGACTCTAGATAAAATAGAAAGCTTAAAAGATTAGTTTCTGTAGGAGAAATAGAGAATATTATAAAAGAATTTCATCCATAGGAAAGCACCAGGCCCAGATGAGGGGATTTTTTAATCAAATTTTCACAAACTAAATAGTCTCAGTGGTATTTAAATTGTCCTGGAGTATAGGAGATGAAAGAAAACTTCCACTTTTAAAAAAGCAGCAATATATAACAGTGTTCAGTGGACCCAAAAAAGATAGCATGAAACAAAAAATTAAAGATTATCATATTAATATCAGTGCAAAAAATTATAAATGAAATATTATCAAACAAATCAATTTCACATTAAGAAAATACCCCACGCTGGGTGTAGTGGCTCATGCCTGTAGTCCCAACACTTTGGAAGGCCAAGGCACATGGATTGCTTGAGCCCAAGGGTTCGAGACCAGCCTGAGCAATATAGCAAGACCCCATCTCTACAAAAAATACAAAAATTAGCCAGGTGTGGTGGCACATGCCTAATGTCCAAGCTACTTGGAGGTTGAGGTGGGAGGATCACCTTGGCCTGGGGAGTTTGAGGCTGCAGTGAGCCAAGATCATGCCACTACATTCCAGCCAGGGCAACAGAGCAAGACCCTGTCTCAAAAAAACAAAACAAAACAAAAAAAACCAAACCCACAATACCCCATGACCAGTTGCATTTTATTCCAGTATTGCAAAGATAGTTAATACTTAGCAATCCATGAATATAATTCACTATATTAATAGATCTAAAGAGAAAAGCATGCTGTTATTTCCATAGATGCTGAATAGACTGACATATTTCATCACCTACTTCGAATGAAAACACTAAAGAAAACAGAAATTGATGAATATTATCTTAATTTATAATATATGTGTGTGTATATGTATGCATGTTTATATATGTACGTATGGGTACGTACCCATACGTACATACATATATACACATACTTAATGGGAAACAAGAAACATTCCCACTGAAAGCAAGGTTTCCTATTACTTGCACTATTTAACATTCACTTGGAGGTATTGGCTAAGGAATTTAGGGGAAAAAAGCAATCAGAGAGATAAGAGTTGGAAAAGATGTAAAACTATCTTTATTTACAGATGATATGCTTATCAGAGACATAAGAATTGGAAAAGATGTAAAACTGTCTCCATTTCTTATGCTAATATACTTCGGAAATTATACAGAATTACTGATAAAACTAACTCGACCACAGATGAATTCAGTGAAGTAGGGGATATAAAATTAATGTAAAAATTAATAATTTTCATATGACAAGCAGTAACCAGGTAGAAAATTTTCTGGAATACCCCATTTACAATAGCAACAGGAAAACAATATAGTTGAGAATAAACTTAACAAGAAATGCATAAACCAACAAGAGGAAAATTTTTAAATGCTTCTGAAAGACACAAGAGGGTAATAGATTTGACTAAATGGAAACCATCACTGTTTTAGTCTATTTGCTTTGCTATAAAGGAATTATAGTAAATTACCCTGAGGCTGGGTAATTTATTAAAAAGAAGAGGTTTATTTGGCTTATGGTTCTGCAACCTTTACAAGAAGCATGGTGCCAACATCTGCTTCTGATGATAGTTTCAGCAAGCCTGAGCCTTTACTCGTAGCAGAAGGGGAAGGGGAGTTGGTATATCACATGGTGAGAGAGGGAGCAAGAGAGCGATGGGAAGAGTGCCATGCTCTCAAATAACCAGTTCTCACTTGAACTAATGGAGTCCAGCTGACACCTGAACTAATAGAGAAAGAACTCACTTATTACCACAGGGATGGCACCAAGCCATTCAGGAGGGATCCACCCTTGTGACCCAAACACCTGCCACCAGGTCTCATTTCCAACACTGGGGATCACATTTCAATATGAGATTTGGAGGGGACAGATATCTAAGCTAGATCAATCCCTTATTGGATAGGTTGACGTTATAACGATTTCAATTCTCCTTAGGTTAATTAATATAATGCAACCCCAATGAATATGTTGCCAAAGTTGTTGTTGTTGTTGTTGTTGTTGTTTTAACTGTAGGAGGTTTATAGTAATGTTGATATGGAAAAATAAAACATGTAAAAATAAACTCCCCCTGGAAAAAAAGGTTATGAGAATATAGTATCCCAACCAAACATTAATATACTTTGTAGCCACTACAATTATAACAAAGAGGTAACTAGTATATGAATAACCAGACCAGTGGGAAAGAATAGGAGGTCTAGAAATAGACCCAAGTACATGTGGACATTTAGTGTATGATAAAAAGTAACACTTCTTATCTGAGTTTTACTTTTAACTGATTACCAGGGTGTGTGTGTGTGGCGGGTGTGGGTGTGGGGGGGGCGGTCTTTACAGCTGAATTAATCTGTAATGTTATTTAAGAAATCATCTATTGAAGATTCTGCATAAGATTAAATGTCTTTTTGTTTTTCTTTTGAAACGTATTACTCTAATTTGTATTACTCATTACAGTTCTAACGTGGAGTTTGAGATGCTCCTATGCACTTTACTTTTGCTAGAAAGAATATAATATAAATGAAGTAATCTTAAAGTGATCACACAAGTACAATATCTAAATCTTCACTGTCTTGTGAATAGTTTCTTCTTACTTAACATTTTATTCATTACAGCATCCTGAAGAGATAGCTGAAAAAAGACTATTTGAATTAACATATTTATCATTAGGCTACCTCTTTCTTCCTACCTCTTTTTTTCCATCCTCACAGACCCTTTTTTATATCTTTTTTCCTTCTTTACTAGTTTTTATACACTTTTCAAACTTCTTGTTTTAACTAATAGTTGTTCCTCCTTCACTTATCTACTGAAATATCTGTCCACTGCTTTTAAAAGTTACTGTTTTTTTCTTATTCATTGCTTCTTTGCTGTATAAATATATTTGTTATCGTACATATCATATGATATTTTAGTTATTTGTCTGTTTTCCTTTTAGACTGTGAACTTGTTAAGATTTGTTTTACTGATTTTTTTGTATACTGATAGAATGCACAGTAACTGCTTGTTTAATGGATTAATGATTAAAGACTTTCAGACATTTAATGATTCTAATTGTACAGGACATATTGTGAGCTATGTTATGCGGACTCATCAAAAACTAGCTGGAAAGATTGCAGATACAGAAATTTAATTTTGTCAATATTTATGTTAGATATTCCTTAATATTTTTAAGCTTCCTAGCTCAGGAAAGCATACTAGTTTGTAGAAATTACATATAAATTTTCTTTCTACTTTTATTTTAGGAAAAACTGATAAAGTATGCAACAGACAGTGAAACAGTAGAACCTATTATCTCACAGTTGGTGACAGTGCTTTTGAAAGGTTGCCAAGATGCAAACTCTCAAGCTCGGTTGCTCTGTGGGGAATGTTTAGGGGAATTGGGGGCGATAGACCCAGGTCGATTAGATTTCTCAACAACTGAAACTCAGGGAAAAGATTTTACGTTTGTGGTAAGTAGTGGAAATTTGGAATGACAAAAGAGTTCTCTGTCCTATTGAGGTTTATATATTCCATTTACAAGAACTATTCAGGGTATTCTTAATGACAGCTTCACCTAGAACCAGACAATTAGTTAACCTCTGAGTTTGTTTCTTAATACTATTGCAGAAACCTTTAGCCAAAAGCAATAAAGTTTGAACCCCATCCAGGGTGTTATATTCTTATAAATAAAGCTTCCAAATATAATAATGACAATACTTAAAAAGCCTAATCAATTATTTAAATATTACTTTTTAAACATTATTGTTAGTGTTTCCATGGAAAACTAGTTTCCAGGATATTACAATAATAATGTTTTGTAGTCAAATGAGTTTGGGAAATCCATATAGAACAAAATTAAATGTGACTTTTTTTTTTAACAATAATAATGTTTTGTAGTCAAATGAGTTTGGGAAATCCATATAGAACAAAATTAAATGTGACTTTTTTTTTTAAAGTGACTTTTTATGTATCTGTGTGCATCGTGAATCTCTAAGAATATATCTCCAAGAGTTATAATATATGAGTATATTAAAATTATTTCTTAGAGTTTCTCAAATGACTCTTGGGCTCTACAGAATGCAATGTAGGAGTTGCCATGTATACATTTTGCTTTTTTTTTTTTTTTTTTTGAGACAGAGTCTCGCTCTGTCAGCCAGGCTGGAGTACAGTGGCAAGATCTCGGCTTATTTCAAACTCCGCCTCCTGGATTCAAGTGATTGTCCTACCTCAGCCTCCCGAGTAGCTGGGATTACAAGCGCGCACCACCACGCCTGGCTAATTTTTGTATTTTTAGTAGAGATGGCGTTTCACCATATTGGCCAGTCTGATCTTGCACTCCTGGCCTCATGATCCGTCCTCCTTGGCCTCCCAAAGTGCTGGGATTACAGGTGTGAGCCACTGCGCCTGGCCTACATTTTGCTTTTTAAGGGTTAAAAAACCAACAATGCAAATTGTCAGAGATATGCAAAAGTTGAATAATTTTTTGTACACCTTAGAAATAGCCTAAAAAGCTTTACATTTTGGCTTTGTAGCTACAGATTATATTGTAGTCTTAATACCAAACTTAGTTTGAACCTGTCTTTTCCTTTGTCTAAGTTAAATTCACTTAGGCAGTTAAGTTAAATTCACCATGGAAGAAGAAGTACACCTAAGAAAATTTATAGCAGTTACCCTGGAATTTTCTTTTTTTTTTTTTTTCTAATTGAGACTGGAGTAGAAGATTCAAGCTTTGCCTATGGATTATTGATGGAACTAACAAGAGCTTACCTTGCATATGCTGATAATAGCCGAGCTCAAGATTCAGCTGCCTATGCCATTCAGGTAAGAGTGGATATAGTCATTACTGGCTTTAAATTGTTTAATTCAAATACGTTGTAAATTCTATACTCGTGAAACTCCTATTTGTTTTAATTCTCACTTTTATCAAAGTTATACAAGTTCATGATAAACATTTTAGAGTACAGAAGCATACCTCTTAAGCAATTATTATAGGTATAGTTACTTTCAAAATGTTTGTATGTATATACAAATATATGCTACTGCCTCAGCTTTGTGACCTAAGTGAGTTACTTAAATCATTCTAGGCATTGAAATAAATGCCCTAAGGATGTTCACAGCTCTAAAACTATAAAATTCTGTTTATTTTTCTATGTACAAGCATAACCCAGAGATAGTATGGGTTCAGTTCCAGACCACCACAATAAAGCAAGTATCTCTATAAAGCAAGTTACATGAATTCTTCGGTTTCCCAGTGCATATTAACGTTATGTTTACACTATACTATAGTCTATCAAGTGTGCAATAGCATCATGTCTAAAAACCAGTGTACATGCCTTTATTTAAAAAATACTTTGTTGCTTAAAAATGCTAACCATCATCTGAGCCTTCAGCAAGGCATAATGGTTTTGCTGGTGGAAGATTTTGCCTTAATGTTGATGGTGCTAATTAATTATGGTGGTAGTTGCTGAAGGTTGGGATGGCTGTGGCAATTTCTTAAAAAAATCAGACAACGAAGTTTGCCACATCAATTGCCTTTCATGAAAGGTTTCTCTGTAGCCTGTGATGCCGTTTGATACCATTTTCCCCACAGTAGAACTTCTTTCAAAATTTGAATGAGTCCTCTCAAACCTTGCCACTGCTTAGACAACTAAGTTTTTGTAATGTTCTAAATCCTTTGTTGTCACTTGAACAGTGTTCACAGCATTTTGAGTGGAACCACAATAGATTCCCTCTCCAGAACCACTTTCTTTGCTTATAAAAAGCAACTCCTCATCCATTCAAATTTTATCATGAGAAGGCAGTAATTCAGTCCTATCTTCAGGCTCCACTTCTAACTCTAGTTTTCTCGCCGTTTTTATCACCTCTATACTTACTTCCTCCAGTGAAGTTTTGAGCCTCTCAAAGTTATCCAGGAGGGGTTGGAATCAACTTCTTTCAAACTCCTGTTATTATTGATAGATATTTTGACTTCTCATGAATCATGAATGTTCTTAATGATATCTAGAATAGTGAATTCTTTCCAGAAGGTTTTCAGTTTACTGTACCCAGATCCATCAGAGGAGTTACTGTGTGTGGCCTCTATAACCTTATAAAATATATTTCTTTAAGTAATAAAACTTGAAAGTCAAAATTACTCCTTGATCCATGGGCTGCAAAATGGATGTTGTGTTAACAGTCACGAAAACAACATTAATATCCTTGCACAGCTCCATCAGAGCTCCCAGGTGACAGGTACATTGTCAATGAGCAGTAATATTTGGAAAGGAATCTTTTATTATGACCAGTAGGTCTCAACAGTGAGCTTAAAATATTCAGTAAACCATGCTGTAAACAGATGTGTTGTTATTCAGGCTTTGTCACTGCATTTATAGAGCACAGGCAAAGTAGATTTCACATCGTTTTTAATTTTTTAATTTTTTTTACTTTTATTGTTCTAATTTTCAATTTTTGGGTATATAGTAGACGCATATATTTAGATTTAGCCTAATTCCTAACAGCTCTAGGATGTATGGAATCGTCAATGAGCATTGACTTCAATTTAAAGTCACCGGTTGCATTAGCCCCTAACCAGAGAGTTATTAACTTTCCTATGAAGCTTTGAAGCCAGGCATTGACTTCTCTTCTCTAGCTGTGAAAGTCCTGGATAGCATCTTCTTGCAACAGAATAGAATGATTTTAGTTAGATCTTCTGGATAACTTGCTGCAGCTTCTCTATCAATAGTTGCTTCTTCATCTTGTGTTTTTATGTTGTAGAGACAGCTTCTTTTCCTTAAACCTCATGAACCAACCTCTGTTTGCCTCAAACTTTTTGTTTTTTTGTATTTTAAGAAGTGCCCCTTGAATCATATCACTTCAAACTTTTTTTCTGTAGCTTATTCTCCTCTCTCAGATTTCATAGAATTGGAGAGAACTAGGGTTTTTCTTTGGATTAGACTTTGGCTTAAGGGAATGTTGTGACTAGTTTCATCTTTTATCCAGACCACTAAAACTTTATATCAGCAATAAGACTGTTTCTCTCTCTTATATTTGATGTATTCATTGGAGTAACACTTTTAATTTCCTTCAAGAACTTTTTCTTTGCATTTATATTTGGCTGTTTGGTGCAAGACACCTAGCTTTTGGCTTGTCTAGGTTTTTGACATGCCTCCTTTATTAAGCTTAGTCATTTCTAGCTTTTGATTTAAAGTGAGAGATGTGCGATTCCTCCTTTCATATGAATACTTAGAGGCCACTGTAAGGTTATTAATTGGCCTAATTTCAATATTGTTATGTCTTTGGGAATATGAAGTCCCAGGGAGAGGGAGAGGGACGGAACAGCTAGTCAGTGGACTGGTCAGAACACACACGACATTTATTGATTAGGATCACTGTCTTATATGGGCACAGTTTGTGGAGCCCCAAAGCAATTACAACAGTAACATCAAAGATCACTGATCACATATCACTATAACAGATATAGTAATAATGAAAAAGTTTGAAATACTTTGAGAATTACCAACATGTGACACAGAGACATGAAGTGAGCATATGTTGTTGGAAAATTGGTATTGATAGATTTACTCCATGCATAGTGGCCACAAACCTTCTATTTCTAAAAAAAAACAAAAAACAAAAAACAAAAAAAACAGACAAGAAAAAACACAGCATCTGTGAAGCACAAATCAAGCAAAGTGCAGTAAAATGAGTTATGGCTGTGTTTTAATAACTAAAATATGTAGAACATTGATGAAGATAAAGCATTATCTGCTTCACTGTGGACTTACAAATGTAAAATATGTATTTGTAGGAGTTGCTTTCTATTTATGACTGTAGAGAGATGGAGACCAATGGCCCAGGTCACCAATTGTGGAGGAGATTTCCTGAGCATGTTCGGGAAATACTAGAACCTCATCTAAATACCAGGTATGCAGGCTTATTTAATGTATTTTCATAAAATTGTTTTTATATAAAAATTAATGTGATTTTTTGGCCAGGTGCGGTGACTCACGCCTATAATCCCAGCACTTTGAGAGGCAGAGGCGGGCAGATCACAAGGTCAGGAGTTCAAGATCAGCCTGAGCAACATGGTGAAACCGCATCTCTACTAAAAATACAAAAATTAACTGGGTGTGGTGCCGCACACCTGTAATCCCAGCTACTTGGAAGGCTGGGGCAGGAGACTCACTTGAACCCAGGAGGCAGAGGTTGCAGTGAGCCGAGATCATGCCATTGCATTCCAGCCTGGGCGACAGAGTGAGACTTTGTCTTGGGGAAAAAAAAAAAATTCGATTTTTGATATAGTTTTTTAACATTAAAAGTATTTTAATATCTCTTTATATGTATTTTTCACTATGATTTATGCTTATAATTTGTCTAGATGAGAAGTGCAGTCTGCTCATTGGGTTAAGTTCTACAACTTTAAATATTCAGATAAATTTATTAAAGTTAAAAGGATTGATTTTTAAAAGTTCAACGGTCGGTAGTAAATTGAAAGAATGTACTTTAAGCTGAATGTGAGTTGAATTCTTTGATAGGTATAATTAATACAGAAATTTAAAGTTTAAAGCTAGTCAGAAAGCCTTTAATAAGCCCAATTAAAGATTTTCATTACTGCTGGTTTCTCCTCATGAATATATTTTCGCCCTCTACTTTTAAAAAAGTGTATTTAATCTCTTAAAAAATTTAAATGACTTTGTTAGGACTGATGAAATACGCAAGATGACATGCAAATTCATGAAGCATTTTATGTTTTTTAAAAATCCATACAATTATAAATTATTTCTATTTAGAAACTGTACTTTTTGGTACCCTAGGTACTCATGCATATTAGATACTTGACTTTGGACAAATAACTTCTTTGAACCTTAGACAGTGCCTAGACTTATCCTAAAATTCTTTATAAAAGCCCCGAGGTATGCATATTTATTTCCTAGATAATTTTTTATACTTAGAAATCTTTTAAACATCATTTTATGTTGTATGACTAGCATTATTAAAGAAGTGACTATTTAGCATTATTATTATTAGCCTTATTAAGGAAGAATTATTACTGTTATTATTATTTTTGAGACATACTCTCACTCTGTTGCCCAGGCTGGAGTGCAGTGATGCGGTATCAGCTCACTGCAGCCTCTGCCTCCTGGATTCAAGCAATTCTCCTGCCTCAGCCTCCCAAGTAGCTGGGATTACAGGCATGTGCCACCATGCCTGGCTACTTTTTGTATTTTTAGTAGAGATGGAGTTTCATCATGTTGGCCAGGCTGGTCTCCTGGCCTCAAGTGATCTGCCTACCTGGGCTTCCCAAAGTGCTGGGATTACAGGCATGAGCCACTGCACCCGGCCACTATTAGCATTATTTAAAAAGTAAAGTAAAAGACTAAAGTTAAAATTTGGATTTTTGTTTTTGAGGACTCCATACTTCCCCCATTTTCTTAGTCTGTGTTTTGTATAGCACCTGTAGAGGTCAAAACATTTCTGTAATCTTTTGGAAGGTTTATGGCCTTTAGAGTCACACAGGCTTAGGTTTGAATGTTGGCTTTGCATTTGCTAGCTCTGAAGTCTTGGGCAAGTTATTTAACATTTCCGGGTTTTAATTTTTTAATTTTGAAAACATGGATAATTTTACCCACTTTGTATGGTTATTGTTAGGAATAAAGGAGATAATATTAAAAAGTACTTAGCAAGTTTTTGGGGGGAGAATTTGTGAGGTTGGCTATCATCTGCTTCATAAGAAGTAGAAGCCAACGTTTCTGCCTACTTGTTTTCTTTTTTTCGTAGGAAGCAACTTTTAAGTGGTCGTTTAAAAGTGTGATCTTAACAAAGCAATGAAAATTCTTTTGTTCTTTAGCTTTTATACCTGAGCAGTTAGAATAACCTCTTGAATGATTCCTCAATGATAGAAGTTAGGAGATTCACCTGGTTGGGATCTGCCTGTTGAAACTGGAGCCACATAAAAGAGGTTGATAGAGCGCATTTTCAGTAGCGTTGATTCCCTTTTGTATGAAACACTAAAATACCAGGTTAGCCTGTGGCTCAATTTTATAGCTTGGACTGCTTGATATTTACTCCAGAGGACCTAGGGAAATACAGAATTTCTTAAAAGCATATTCATATTTTTGCTAGCTTTATACTCCCTACTTTATGTTTTTTTTTTTTTTTTCCTTTAATTCGGGCTCTTTATATGTAATCACTAAATCTGGATTAAAGGATGACTATATTTGGGAGACTGAAATTTAGAACCAGACAGAACAACTGCAGTTCAAAATTGCCATAGAAATAACTTTAGGAGAAAACATTAGGATGTGACTAGGCAGAACCTGGCTTGTATCCCAGTATCAGTAGTTTTCTAGCTAAGTTTACTATAATTTTGATAAAAATCATCTAGAGAACTATACTCGTGATAATTCAAAATAGGGATTTGAATTTTTTTTCCTGGTTTAGTGTGATGGTTAACTGAGAGATTATTGGATTTTTCAACTGTTAGAAACTTGGAATACAGTGAAATTTTATATACATACAAAATTTGGGTATAAAACTTTGGGTATAGGCATTTATTTGTTATTTCCGAAGCTTTTATTGGTGATTTGAAAGAAACCCATGCCACTCAAAAAATCCTACACATGGGTAGCTATAAGATGAGAGCGCTGTGAACGTGTTTAAATGTTAATGCTGAGGAGCAAATAGAAAGGGCCATGTTGAAGTAATGTGAGAGAGAAGTGATAGTTGGTATAGTAAGGACCCCAAGGAGCATCTAGAATGGGAGAGCCATGGCCCTTACAGGGAATTAGAAGGAATAAGATCTCTTTTTTTTTTTTTTTTGCAATAGGGAAAGATAAAATAATGGATGGAACACAGCTAAGTTTACAGATTTCATTGCGGGAAGCAATGATTTTGTTTTTACTCCGAAGTAGGAGGTATAAGAGATGACCTCATTGGCTGAAAGTGGCAATGGAATTTGGTGTAGGTAACTTTAGGAGGGTGGTGATGGTTTGAAATAATCACTGGAAAACAGAAGAGAGCCATAATGAAAACTTAGAAGGAATTCTGTAACTTTAGCGGCCCACTGACATTGAAGACTAAGAATACATAGTAGTACTAATCTTATAAGTGGGTTAGTGATATTCCTGTATCGGTGCAGTGGCCTGAGTATCATTTCAGTAAAGGCCAATATTTAGACTGATTCAAGGTTGGGCGGTTAGCAGATGAATACTGCTGGAAAAGACAGTGTGGCAATGGAGTGGGTAGATGATATTACCAAGAGAATGCTAGAAATGAAGGACCATACAGACTAAGATGGTTGTGGAAAGAGGCAAAGAGACGGGGGTGTCATAGATCAGGAGAGCTTAGCAGGGTCACGGAACAGAAGATCTCAACAAGAGAGAATGGATGTGCTGGAATAACTGGGTGAAAAAACTAGAAATTTAGGAAACTATGACTATACAATGAGATGTCTAAATAATTGATTTTGAAGTGAAGAAATTCTTTGAATTAGCATGGGAGCCCTGATAATTCCTGAGCCTGATAAGTAGAGGAGAAAGTCATTGGAAAGTTCTGAGCTTGATTAAGTGTTCCAGCTAGACACTGAAGTCACCCAGGATGATAATAACACTGGGGAAGAAAGAAAACCCTGAGCAATGTTCTAAAGTTATCAGTGAGTTTGGTAATCAGTGAGTTGAGTAGTTGCCCATAATGAGGAGTAGAAAATAGTAGTATGCCTGGGTGGCTTGAACTTCAAAGGAACAGATTTTTCTTATACAAGAATAAAGTTGGAAGGATCTGAGGAAGACGAGGGGGCAGACTCGAATCCTTAAAAGTACTTTAGATGTGCAAGAATGATCTACCTCACCCCTAAGAAGGATGCTGGAAAAAGGTAAGCAGATTGCAGTAAAGGCAAGGCAGTACTACAGTAGTCACTGAAGAAGTTGCTGTAATTTACTAAAATTCTAAACAGGTGGATTTATCTTTTTAATAAACAAATTTTCAAAATTACAGATACAAGAGTTCTCAGAAGTCAACCGATTGGTCTGGAGTAAAGAAGCCAATTTACTTAAGTAAATTGGGTAGTAACTTTGCAGAATGGTCAGCATCTTGGGCAGGTTATCTTATAACAAAGGTAAGAAACCCTGTTCATTTTGTTCACTGAACAGAAATTTTAAAGGAAACCAGAACATCTATCTGAATGCATAGTACACACAATAGTCATTGAAGTATTTGTGCTGATAATCATAGAAATTTTTGAAGAAAATGTTTACTAATAGAGAATAATTTCTCTGTAGTTACTAATAATAGTTTCTGAGTGAAAAGTAATTGTTTCACCAAGAAAATTACTATGGTCTTAATGTGTGTGCAAAATTGCATTATGTTTGTTCCTTTTATATTGTAAAATAATACTGTGTAAAAGGATGTAAATGCCATGTCAGAGTTTTTTACATAATAAAAAGACATTCAATAAAGAGATATATTATACTCTAATGGCATTTCTAAAAGAAGTTATATTATCTGAACTTTCTCTAAAATAAAAGTAAGGATTTTTAAAATGAATTTTCATGGAAAAACAGGTATATTTCTATTTCCTTTAATGAGAAATTTTTACATGCTGGATAGACAAAAGGTACTCTGTGTTCCAAGAAAATGTTTACAGTATATTTAAAATTTATAATTTTTGTTTTTAATTCACATTTCTTTTTTTTTCTTTTTTTTTTTTGAGACTTAGTTTTGCTCTTGCCCCCAGACTGGAGTGCAGTGGTACGATCTCGGCTCACTGCAGTCTCAGTCTCCCAGGTTCAAGTGATTCTCCCACCTCAGCCTCCTGAGTAGCTGGAATTATAGGCATGAGCCACCACTCCCGGCTAATCTTTGTTTTTTTTGTTGTTGTTGTTGAGAGGGAGTCTCACTCTGTCGCCTAGGCTGGAGTGCAGTGGAGTGATCTCCGCACACTGTAAGCTCCGCCTCCCGGGTTCATGCCATTCTCCTGCCTCAGCCTCCCAGGTGGCTGGGATTACAGGTGCCCGCCACCACGCCTGGCTAATTTTTTGTATTTTTTTTAGTAGAGACGGGGTTTCACCCTGTTAGCCAGGATGGTCTCGATATTCTGACCTCAGGTGATCTGCCCGCCTCTGCCTTACAAAGTACTGGGATTACAGGCGTAAGCCACCGTGCCCCGCCTTTAATTAACATTTCTGTTAGTGTTTTAAAATATCATTATACTAATTTTAGTTGGTAACTTCAAGACATTTTCTTTTTTTGGAGGGGGGGACGGAATTTTGCTGTGTCACCAGGCTCAAGTGCAGTGGCACAATCTTGGCTCACTGAAACCTCTGCCTCCCGGGTTTAAGTGATTATCCTGCCTCAGCCTCCCGAGTAGCTGGAACTACAGGCAACCGCCACCACACCAGCTAATTTTTTTTTTTTTTTTTTTTTGTATTTTTAGTAGAGACGGGGTTTCACCATGTTGGCCAGGATGGTCTGGATTTCTTGACCTCGTGGTCCACCCACCTTGGCCTCCCAAATTGCTGGGATTACAGGCATAAGCCACCGTGCCCGGCTGACATTTTCTTTTTTTTAATGAATATACTGAAAATATAATGTGTGAAATGTGGAATACTGTTAACTATTTTCAGCTGTGGAATATTGTGAGTTTTTTTTGTTTTTGTTTTTTGGCTTTGTATTTGAAGAAAAAATCTCTTTAAAATTTTATGAGTTCCACAGTGTTAGCAAATCAAAAGTTAAGTCATAACAAAATTTGACTTCAACCCCAAATAATTTAATTAAAAATTAATTAAATTTTTTTAAAATTTGGAAATGAATACTTGCCCTTGATAAATTATCTCGCATGCTAGTTTTTGACATTTAATCAATAGATTAAAGTGTGTTACTGTTTCTACACATTTTGAGTTTACAGGTTCGGCATGATCTTGCCAGTAAAATTTTCACCTGCTGTAGCATTATGATGAAGCATGATTTCAAAGTGACCATCTATCTTCTTCCACATATTCTGGTGTATGTCTTACTGGGTTGTAATCAAGAAGATCAGCAGGAGGTAAGATAAATCATCTTACTTGGTTTTTGAACATGTGAAACTTATTTTCTCCAATGTTATTCATATTAGAAAGACTACCTATTAGTAGGAAATGTAGATCTATGTATGGCTATGTATGTTCATTTACATATCTTTGCCTATTTGGTGTGTGTATCCTTTTAATTGATAGACGTTCTATGTATATTCTAGCTACCAATTTGTTGCCAGTCGTATTTTCAAAAATTATTCCAACTTAGTCATTTTCTTTTTAACCTTTTCACCTTTTGCCACGCAGAAATTTTAAATGTAAATGCAAAATTTATACATCTTTTATAGATTATTAATTTTAAGCCTTTTATGTGATGCCTTTTCTTATGTCATGAACTTATTTGCTATATTTTCTTTTAATTCTTCTGTTTTTATATTGTCTTCAATTACTCTGAAATTAATTTTGCATATAGTGTGAGATATTACTGAAAGATTTTTTCACTATTAACAAAGTTTCATTATCATTTATTGAATAATCTAGAATATTTTCAATTTTTTAAAATTTTCTTTAGTCTTTAGCATATTTTCTTTTTAGACTAATATTTGGATAGATTTAATTATAGATAAGAACAATAATGTATTATTGATCAATTGTGCTTTCTTTTTCTTTTTTTGAGACAGAGTCTCCCTGTGTTGCCCAAGTTGGGGTGCAGTGGTGCTCTCGGCTCTCTGCAACCTCCACCTCCCAGGTTCAAGTGATTCTCCTGCCTCAGCCTTCTGAGTAGCTGGGATTACACACATGTGCCACCATGCCTGGCTAATTTTTTTGTATTTTTAGTATAGACAGAGTTTCACCATGTTGACCAGGCTGGTCTTGACCTCAGGCGATTGGTCTGTCTCAGCCTCCCAAAGTCATGGGATTACAGGTGTGAGCCAACATGCCTGGCCGACTGCGTTTTTTCTTTTGAAAATTTTTGCCTTAGAATGGTTAGCTTTATATGTCATATAATCGTTAAATGGTATTATATAGATATTATTATTAACTATAAAATGGTTCTCATAGGTTTATGCAGAAATTATGGCAGTTCTAAAGCATGACGATCAGCATACCATAAATACCCAAGACATTGCATCTGATCTGTGTCAACTCAGTACACAGACTGTGTTCTCCATGCTTGACCATCTCACCCAGTGGGCAAGGCACAAATTTCAGGCACTGAAAGCTGAGAAATGTCCACACAGTAAATCAAACAGAAATAAGGTAGACTCATTGGGTGAGTTATCACTTCTGTTTATTTTCTTTTTTTTTTTAAACTATTCACCAATTAACTCTTCCCTTTATCAGTTCCATAATTTAAGCGCTAGCTTAAAAAATACCTTGTTTTGTCTTTGTTGTTGTTGTTATTGTTGTTGTTGTTTTGGAGACGGAGTTTCCCTCTTGTTGCCCGGGCTGGAGTGCAGTGGTGTGTGACCTTGGCTCACTGCAATCTCTGCCTCCTGGGTTCGAGCAATTCTGCTGCCTCAGCCTCCCAAGTAGCTGGGATTACAGGTGCCCACCACCATGCCCAGCTAATTTTTTTGTGTATTTTTAGTAGAGACAGGGTTTCGCCATATTGGCCAGACTGGTCTCGAACTCCTGACCTCAGGTGATCCATCTGCCTTGGCCTTCCAAAGTGCTGGGATTATACAGGCGTGAGCCACCGCACCCAGCCGTTTTGTGTATTTTTAAAATTGGTGATAGTGTGGCCTTTTCACTGAGAAGAAACATTGAATTTATAGTCAAAAGACCTTTCTCTCTTCTTAGTTGGACAAGACACATACTTATTTTTTCTTTGTATAAAATGGGGTTAATATTTTTATTTATTAATTTTTTTTGAGATGGAGGCTTGCTCTGTTACCCAGGCAGAAGTGCAGTGGCAGGATGTTGGCTCACTGCAACCTCCACCTCCTGGGTTCAAGCAATTCTCCTGCCTCAGCTTTGTGAGTAGCTGGGATTAGAGGCATGGGATTACATGCCCGGCTAATTTTTGTATTTTTAGTAGACAGTGTACATATTGGCCAAGCTGGTCTCCAACTCCTGGCCTCAAGTGATCCACCCACCTCAGCCTCCCAAAGTGCTGAGATTACAGGCGTGAGCCACCACACCTGGCCAAAATGGGGTTAATATTAGCTCCCTTAGGAGATTGTTTTGAGGAATAAATGAGATGATGAAATTATAAAGTGTGAAATAAATGAGATGATAATATTGTTATTAACCTAATCCTCCATGTTAACATATTATATGTTCCCTCAGTTTGTGTGTGTGTGTGTGTGTGTTTGTGTGTGTGTGCGTGTGTTTGTGTGTGTGTGTGTACTCTGGTCTTTGTCATTCTTCACTTGGAAAATATTCTTTGTAATCTTTTTCACATTTAAGTTTTACATTTCAAGGGAGATTTTAATTTTATTTATTTCATGGCCTAAAGAGAAGCTATTTTAGTTTATTTTTCTTGTCTGTAGTAGTGTTTGATATCTAGCCAGCTGTCCAGATATGCTTATATGCATTACTACACTACACCCTGCTATATCTTACCTTGCACTTTTTTTTCCTGTGATATTACAACTTTCACTGAGAAGAATCTTGATTTAAAAATGACACCTGCTAATTTGTTCCTATGGTATGAGCATTGATGAGAATTATATTCATCACACACTAATAGATATTCTTACTTTCTTTGAACCTTTTTTTTTCATTCTTGCAATAAGTGGATGGTTATAATCTGGCCTTATACCTCAGCTGTTCTCTCGGACATCAAGTGTTTTTCCTGCAGGCTTTCAGGCTAATTGAAAAACTGACTATCTAACAATCCTTTAAGAGGCCTTTCCCTTCCATAATTCTCAATTTGTGAGCCTCTCCCTCTTGTTGTTCTGTTGAAGCAGATACATTCCTGTTATTAAGCAAAACAGTTTATCATTTTTCTAAAATTTTCTGGACTTGCCAATAATTACCTGCTTGGGGAATGTTTTTGTCTGGAATCTGGCTATTAATATATTTTTATATTTAACAATTAAATGTTTATTTTTAATGTTTTTTTTTTTTGAGACCAAGCCTCTCTCTGTTGCCCAGACTGGAGTGCAGTGGCGTGATCTTGGCTCACTGCAGCTTCCACCTTCTGGATTCAAGTGATTCTTATGCCTCATGCCCAGCTAATTTTTTGTACTTTTAGTAGAGACAGGGTTTCACCATGTTGGCCAGGCTGGTCTCTAACTCCTGGGCTCAAGCAGTCCATCTGCCTCGATCTCCCAAAGTGTTGGAATTACAGGCATGAGCCAGCACAACCAGCCTGTTTGGTTTTATTTCTGCATGTCAAAATGGTACTGTAAAACCAAACACTCTATTATCACCATTTTCAGTGACAGTAGCTTTTTTGTGTGTGTGTGTGAGACAGAGTCTTACTCTGTAGCCCAAGCTGGATGGAGTGCAGTGGCACAATCTTGGCTCACTGCAACCTCCACCTCCCAGTCTCAAGTGATTCTTGTGCCTCAGCCTCCCGAGTAGCTGGAACTACAGGCACACGCCATCATACTCGACTAACTTTTTGTATTTTAGTGGAGACAGGGTTTCACCACATTGCCCAGAGTGGTCTCAAGCTCCTGAGCTCAGGCAATGCTTCGGCCTCCCAAAGTGCTGGGATTACAGGTATGAGCCACTGCGCCTGGCCAAAATTCTAGCTTTTAAGAATAACATTTGTAATGGTTGAAAAGTACAATACCTTTAACATTTCTTTAACATTTTTGTAGAGACCCCTATCTCTACAAAAAATACAAAAATTAGTTGGGTGTGGTTGGTATGTGCCTGTAGTCCCAGGTTACTCGCAAGGCTGAAGTGTGGGGATCGCTTGACCCTGTGAGGTTGAGGCTACGGTGAGACAAGATCACACCACTACACTCCAGCCTGGGCAGCAGAGCAAGACCCTGTCTCCAGAAAAGAAAAAAAAAATCATAATTTGAAATCCTCTGCAAATTTTGATGGAAATAAGGACCTTATTTTAAATATAATCTGTTTAGAATATACTACCTTAGGCCAGGCACAGTAGCTCACATCTGTAATCCTAGCACTTTGGGAGGCCGAGGCGGGAGGATCACTTGAGCTCAGGGGTTCAAGATCAACCTGTGCAACATAATGAGACCTCATCTTTGCAAAAAATACAAAACTTAGCCAGGCATGGTGGCACATGCCTGTGGTCCCAGGTACTCGGGAGGCTGAGGCAGGATCACTTAAGCCCAGGAGGTGAAGGTGGCAGTGAACTATGATCGTGCCACTGCACTGCAGCCTACGTGACAGAGTGAGATCAAAATAAATTTTTTAAAGTAAATAAATAAAAAATAAAATATACTACCTTAATTTAAATTTTGAAGAAATTGGTTTCTGTTTTCTCCATGCTGTTATGAATCATTAAAATTTAGAAGTTTTAAATAACAATTTATAAACTAGACTGTCCTCATTTAGAAGTTTTTAATTTTTGTCTTTTTGTACACCCTTGAAAAATTATCCTAAAGTACTTGTGGTTTTACTTTGAAGGCACTTTTACTTTCAATTTCTATTTTAATTGGTGGTACTGTACATTTGGCAACCAAGAAAAAATAGGTGAAAAAAAAGAATTCTAAACTTTAAAAAAGGTTATTTCCATAGTTCTGTACTTTCCCAACAAAATAGCTACATTTAATCATTTTTTATAGTCATCAAAAAATAATCTTGTATCTTTTGTATCATTATATCTTTTCAAAACATAATAATAGATTGATATTTAATCCTCACCAACAACATTGTAAGGAAGGCAAGACAGATACTAACGTTTTCCTTTTATAGGTAAAGAAATAGAGGCTCAATAAATTAAATGATTATCCAAAGAAAGGTAAGTTATAATGGCAGAGTTGGAGCAAGACTCTCTGAATAATTGTTCTGTTGTTAGTTACATTCTAAATATGTCCTAATACATTCAGCTTAATTTGTTTAGTGAAATAAATTGAACTTACTTAAACTGACACTTTTAAAGTTTTATCTTAAAAGTCTTTAATTACTCAACTTCTTTTTTTATGATCTAGTATCTACTGTGGATTATGAAGACTATCAGAGTGTAACTCGTTTTCTAGACCTCATACCCCAGGATACTCTGGCAGTAGCTTCCTTTCGCTCCAAAGCATACACACGAGCTGTAATGCACTTTGAATCATTTATTACAGAAAAGAAGCAAAATATTCAGGAACATCTTGGATTTTTACAGGTCTGAAGTTAATGTAGTGAATTTAATAATCAAAATTAATGTAGCCAGTCTTTTATGTTTGTGTTGTTCATTTTATTGAATGTTTTAGATGCTATGCTTCGAAGCTTATAGATTAATGGGAAGAGATAAACATCGATTTGGTATAATATTTTAAGTATGGTAACATACATGTACCCCGAGGAAGGACACATAACTCATCCATGTGGAATAGGGTGGGAGATGGAAGTGGATGAGCCAAGAGGTCAGGAATGGCTTCTTGGAGATGGTGTCTTAAAAAATGAGCAGTATAGGGAGGTAAGACATTATAAGCAGAGGCACCTCTGTGGAGTGTTTGAAAAAAGCATGGTATATGCCAAAAAGTAAAGTGTCGGTTTGGAATGGCAGAGGAAAGATCACAAATAATAGAGGACTTTTTAAGTTGCCCAAACTTCTTGGAGGGTGTGAACTAGGGAAGTGTTATGATCATAATGGGATTTTAGCTAAATGCCTGTGGCAGTTATGGAGGAGGAGTTTGGAAGGGCTACGATTCAAGGAATTACTCTTCTCCTTGTGAGAGTTGTGGTCCTGAATTTGGGAGTGAGTGAGTAGGGGGAAGTGTTGGTTATGTCAGGTATCAGGCATGAAAATGCTGGTGAAATAATGATTTAGGCAATGTTATGATTGTGTAGGGAAGAAAAGAAAGTAAGAGCAGGTGAGGCGAATACAGTGGAATTAAATAAGAGCTTAAGATTGGTGGGCTTTTCAAATCAAAAAGCAAAGTGTGATAAAAGAACTAGAAAATTAGTAACTTGCAGTCTTAAGATGAATATTAGCCCCGTCCTATCTTTGTGTTCCTCCTTGTCCAGCTTTAAGTCTATGGTTCATGGTTAAAATCACTCCCTTAGAGTGATGCTCAACTTCTTGTCTTTTTCCCACTGCGTTGTACTCCCTTTGTAAAACTCCAACCATATAAGCAGCTGGAGAAAAATTACACAGTGGGTGTTATAACTGGTTTCAGTTTAAGTTCATGATCTGAAACATCTTTAAAACTGCAGGACTCTAACATTACCTTCAGGCCTGCGGTGTTTCTCTAGTAAGGCTAATTTCCCACTTGTCAAGATGACTATCTCTTACCTTCATTTTGTTTCCCTGCTTCCAGCTGACGATCTTGCTTCATCATTCATTCAGAAAAATCTGCAAATGCACAGCATCTGCACCATATTCTTTTTCTTCCCTTCTGTTATTTTGTTTATTTATTTATTTTGAGATGGGGTCTTGCTCTGTCACCTAGGCTGGAGTACAGTGGCACGATGTCAGCTCACTACAACCTCCACCTCCCAGGCTCAAAGGATCCTCCCACCTCAGCCTCCCAAGCAGCTGGGACCACAGGCCTGCCACCACACCTGGCTAATTTTTTATATTTTTAGTAGAGATGGGTTTTTCCGTGTTGCCTGGGCTGACCTCCTGACCTCAAATGATCTGCCTGCCTTGGCCTCTCAAAGTGCTGGGGTTACAGGCATGAGCCACTGTGCCTGGCTTCTTCTGTTATTTTTAAGGAAGGATTTCTTCCTCTCAAAATTCAGTCTTTCTACTTGTGTTCTCAATTTCAAGATATAACTTCTTCATATATTCCTTTTTTCTCTAGTGTAATTAATTTCTCTTTGGGAACCAGAATATATAGAGCATATAGACATGTTCTGGTAAAGCCTTAACTTTTTAGAATTCCCTTGATCTTACCTTCTCCTTTAGATACATCCCATCTCTCTGTTTCCAGAACTTCATAACCAGTTTTTGAAAGAATTATCTAGTTTCCTTATACTGCAGTCACTTCTTTGTTTCTTATTCACTCTTCCCATTTCGACAAGACTTCTCTTTTTCTTTTCTCTTGACACTATTATTGCTAAGAAAATTGGTGGCCACATGTTACTAAATCCAGTAAATTTTTCCCAGCCCTCCTTTTCTTAACCTCAGTATCATTGACCATGCCGTTCTCATTAAGACATTTGCTTTTCTCCCATGGCTTCTGGGATATTTTATTCTCCAGTTTTCTTCCAAGTTTTCTTGCTTCTCCTGTTTCATTTGTCAGCTCTTCCTTGTTGATAAATGTAGAAACTAGTCTCTATCCTCAGCCTTCTTTTCTTCTTTATCCATTTCCTAGATCATCCCATTCTTTCTCATGTTGCGAGAGAATGTCTTTGTGCTAATTGATTCCTAAATTTTTATCTTTAGCTTGAATATCTCCTTTGAGCCCAGATTGCTGTCTTGGTTTTCTTGAAGGCATCTCAATAACAATATATTAAAATGGTTATTTAAATTTTTAAAAATTTAAAAATTCAATAAAACTCTTATAAACTGTACTCAATAGAATATGTTATCATTTGGATCTAGACAGTTTTAGGATCCTAAGGTTCTTTATAACCCTTATGATCAATAACAGATATTGATAGATTTGTATTTAAGAGGAATAAGAACGTTGAGGGAATAGAATGTCTAGAAATAAGTTTGTAATTTTACTCTGACTCTGCCATGAAACAAGTGCTTACTATTACTTTGAGGAAAAATTTCTCAAAAAATTGCTCTTTCAATATAAACAGTTTTATAGTTTTATTTCAGTTCTATTTTTTTCTTGTTTTTGATTGTTTTTTAATCATTGAACAAAGAAATTGTATGCTGCTATGCATGAACCTGATGGAGTGGCCGGAGTCAGCACAATTAGAAAGGCAGAACCATCTCTAAAAGAACAGATCCTTGAACATGAAAGCCTTGGTTTGCTGAGGGATGCCACTGCTTGTTATGATAGGGCTATTCAGCTAGAACCAGACCAGGTAAGATAATAATTAAAAGGCAGCTGTAATGAAAATAGCCCTGAATAGGAACTCTGGAAACCTTAGTTCTTTTTGTTTTTTGTTTTTTGAGACAGAGTCTCACTGTGTCGGCCAGGTTGGAGTGCAGTGACACGATCTTGGCTCACTGCAGCCTCTGTCTCCTGGGCTCAAGCAATTCTGTCTCAGCCTCCCGAGTAGCTGGAATTACAGGCGTGTGCCACCATACCACATCCAGCCGAAACCTTAGTTTTAATACTGTTTCTATCAGTATCCCAGAGTGTCTGGAAAACTCTCTAAGGTTGAGTTTCCTAACAGATAAAATTAGAGACTTTACTAGATGATTTTAAAGATCCCTTCCAGGCCAGGTGCGGTGGCTTGTAATCCCAGAACTTTGGCCTGTAATCCCAGAACTTTGGGAGACCAAGATGGGTGGATTGCCTGACATCAGGAGTTCGAAACTAGCCTGGCCAACATAATGAAACTCCATCTCTACTAAAAATACAAAAAAATTACCTGGGCGTGGGGGCGGGCACCTGTAATCCCAGCCACTTGGGAGGCTGAGGCAGGAGAAACGCTTGACCCCAGAGTTGGAGGTTGCAGTGAGCCGAGATCGTGCCATTGCACTCCAGCCTGGGCAACAAGAGTGAAACTCCATCTCAAAAAAAAAAAAAAAAATCCCTTCCAATACTATATTTGTATGACTTTAGAAATTCCCTAAATGAATGAGATTTATTATGGAGTATATCTGTATTAAAATGTTCATTTAATAACTCTAAAATGTATATATTTTTAGTTTGCTATTAAAAGTGTAAGCCATGGATCAATTTGTAGAAGTAGGGATTCTCCATAGCCTGAGAAAGATTTTCATATTTTATACATCTACCCCCATCCTACTCACCCACCTGCACGTCTCTAAAATGGTCCTGTAGAATCACTGAGTTACAGTTAGTAATGGGAATAAGTTATGTGTCTATTGGGATGGGAAAGGAGTTTAGAATCATTAATTTATAATCTTGCCTTAGATTCTTTCTAATTTTGAGATGATGCCTTCTGTCATATTTGACATGTTTCTCAGAAGTACGATATATAAGTTCTTTATTTTTCACAATCTTATTTTCGTTTTAAAGGATAGTACGTAATCCTCTTTAACTTTTTAGTTGCTAAAGCCTGAAATCCATATTGAAAACATCAGGACCTTTGAGTTTGAATGTTTATGTGAGAAATATGACAATCTTTAAACAGAATATCAAAGATATTAGATATTTTTAATATTTGATCTGAACCAAAAAGTAGTCCAAATCTGGAAAAATATAATAACTTCAATCTGAGATTTTCTAGGTTGTCTACATTTATTTATGTTACTTTAAATGTGTTAGGACTGTGATGGGGGTCCTGCATGTAAGTAAGAAAGTCAATTGTCAAATTAAGAAAGGTGTAGCTGGGCATGGTGGCTCATGCCTATAATCCTAGCACTTTGGGAGGCTGAGGCAGGAGGATCTCTTGAGCCCAGGAGTTTGAGACCAGCCTGGGCAACATGGCGAGACCCTGTCTCTACAAAAAATTAAAATAATAATAATAATAAAAAATAAAATAAGGGCAATAAAGTAAATAGTAATTTTTAAAGAGTATCAGTTAAGCTGTTTTTGGTCCCCAAACTATTATTGAAGTGATAATTGCTATTTTAAATATTTTTAAATTTCTAGATCATTCATTATCATGGTGTAGTAAAGTCCATGTTAGGTCTTGGTCAGCTGTCTACTGTTATCACTCAGGTGAATGGAGTGCATGCTAACAGGTAATATTTTATAAAATAATGATTTTCTTTTGTTATTTTATCTGAATGGGAAATTGTTAATTAGTGAATTGTGTAACTTAATGTTTAGTAGAGTAATAAATGTTTTATGTGTTTTCATGGTATTGGAGATAAGCACCAAAATTTTTTTTCCTCAAATTTTTCATAGTCAATCTACCACTTAACAGCTTCTGTCTAAAGAGCCATCCTTGAATTAGATTTGCTTTAACACAAGGAACTTCTAGAACCCACCGGCTATTGGTGAGGCTCATATGGGACTTCCTGGGCCTCAAAGGGCGTCTATGCTCTGCTTACAGTATCAGTACCAGTTGTTTTCCGTGCTAGAGGTGAGGGAGCGAACTTTGTGACTGATTGATGGAATACCACTGTAGACTATGTGCACTGATTTTACCCTAAATGATTGATGAATGTGGAAAGCAGCCTTCCTTTCCTAAAGATGGTGGGTTTATTATTGAAAATCAAATTATGCAAAAAATAATACATATGTGTGGCAAAAAATTCAGGCTGAGTAGTTCTTCCAGTTTGGAAATTAAATGTGGAGATTAGCACTGCTCTTGCCACTGCTTTGCTGTGAGAGCTGAAAGCTGTATTTCTTGATTTATTCATCAGACTCTAAATGGCTATTCTGGGCAGTAAAATCTAGTCAAAAGGGAAAGGGATCTCACTTAACCAAAGAATATACAGGCCACTGTTTTTGGACTACTCTGAAGCCACCTTTTTCTTTTTTTTCAACTTTTATTTTAGATTCTGGGGGTACATGTGCAAGTTAGTAACAAGAGCATATTACGTGATACTGAGGTTTAGGATACAATTGAACCCGTCACCCAGGTAGTGAGCATAGTACCCAAAAGATAGTTTTTCAACTCTTGCCTCCCTCCCTCCCCCACCCCTTGTAGTCCCCAGTGTCTGTTGTTCTCATTTTTGTGTCCATGTGTACCCAATGTTTAGCTCCCATTTTATTCTTTTCTATAGCTACATAGTATTCCATTATGTATATGTGCCACATTTTCTTTATCTAGTCCACCATTGATGGGCACTTAGGTTGATTTCATGTCGTTGCTATTGTGAATAGTGCTGCAATGAACATACGAGTGTATGTATCTTTTTGGTAGAATGAATTGTTTTCCTTTGGGAATATACCCAGTAATGGGATTGCTATGTGTTCTATTTTCAGTTCTTTGGGAAATCTCTAAACTGCTTTCCACAGTGGCTGAACTAATTTATATTCCCACCAACAGTGTGTAAGCATTCCCTTTTCTCTGCAGCCCCTTCTACATCTGTTATTTTTAAACTTTTTAATAATAGCCATTCTGGGCTGGGTGTAGTGGCTCATGCCTTTAATCCCAGCACTTTGGGAGGCCAAGGCAGATGTATCATTTGAGGCCAGTAGTTCGAGACCAGCCTGGCCAACATGGTGAAACCCCATCTCTACTAAAATAATACAAATATAAACTGGGCGTGATGGTGCACATCTATAATCCCAGCTACTTGGGAGGCTGAGGCAGGAGAATTGCTTGAACCTGGGAGATGGAGGTTGCAGTGAGCCGAGAGTGCACCACTGCACTCCAGCCTGGGCAACAGAGGGAGACTCTGTCTCAAAATAATAATAGTAGCCATTCTGATTAGTGTGAGATGGTATCTCATTGTGGCTTTGATTTGCATTTCTCAAATAATTGTGATGATGAGCGTGTTTTCATATGCTTGTTGGCTGCTTGTATGTCTTCTTTTGAGAAGTGTCTGCTCATGTCCTTTGCCTACTTTTTAATGGGGTTGTTTTTTGCTTGTTGATTTATTTAAGCTTTTTATAGATTCTGAAGCCAGCCTTTTCTAAGTACTGTTTGTATAGGTTCCAAAACTGTGATTCATAAAGACTATCATTCTACAATGTCTAAGGGCAGAGAAGTTCACTGTTGGTCAGATGGTATCACAGTAGTGGAATTTATGAAATCACAAGAGAAGTTTTGCAGAAGTAGAAAAGGAATGCTTATATGTTTAGATGTGTTTCTCCTGATTAGTTGAGAGACTTTATGAATAGATAGATTACAGAGATTTGGGAAAGAGTCATGGCTCAAATTGGGGTGTCAAATTTCTTTTTGACATAGACTACACATTCAGACTCCTCTTTTCTTCTCTTTGGGTCTAGGATACATAGAGCCTCCTGATTTGGGTTGGGAAAAAGGCATGTGTCAATATTCAATGAAGGGGTGCTGTGTCATGGTGAAGCAAATGATTATGGATGGGGCATGTTTTTCTTGGGGTAATTTCTATTTGCATTAAGCAAATACTTTTCCTAAAATATTGACTGTGCTTACCCTATTTATCATTCTTTTTAATGTACCCATTTATGTGGATGCATTGTCACAGCCTGATCCTGATTGCCATTGGTACTTTTTGCTATAAGGCTTCTTGTGACACATCCCCTCTGTGATCTGTTATCCCATAGATAATCTGTTATCCCACATTTGGATAACAAATACTGCCTGATTCTACTGAGATTTTTATCCTGAAAGTTTTATATTTTGGTGTCTGATGGTAAACTTGTAGAGTCGTTCAAAATTGGACTTTTGAAAATTACATTTCAGTTGTATTTCTTTAGCCTTATTCTAAACTGTTCTTGGTGGTGGTCATAAATTTAGAAATTGGAACATACTCTAGCTGCTATTTTTAAAATTTTTAAAAATGAAACTTGTTAGGTCACTTGTTATCTTTTCTTTATGTGTTTTTACTGTAATAAAAAGAGCAAGGAAAACTTTCAAGGATATTGATTCCAGCCTCTCTGTTACTTTATTTATAATATGGATATATAGGTGCTGTATGCAGTGTTATTAGATTATTAAATGGAAAATTGTGCCTAGCCTAGGATCTAAACATATGGCAGAAATTCAGACAGTATGATTAATAAAAAAGAAACATGAGGAAAGCCTAGCTGTTTCTGTGTAGTCATGATCTCAAATATCACTGGTCATCCTAATGTCACCTAAGTAGAATGCTTAGAACAAAATAATTAGCCTGTATCATACTGGTTTTGCAAACTCAAATTTTAAACTAACTGAAAGTAGTTTAAAAATAGGTATATATTTTAGGTAGCTAGTTTTATATACTTTGTTATGCCGTTGACAAATCATTGTAACTTTCTTTTGCTCTTGGTATTGTTCTAGATGCCTCCCAACTGTCCCTAAGTTATACCACTGGCCCCCCCTGTATTTTTGTCTTAAATTTAATTCAGAATTCTAAGTTATTAGAACTGCTTATCTCTGAATTTATGTGTGTTCCGTTGGCTGTTTTTCTTCTTTGCTCTTTGTTCAAATTAAGCATGCAGCTATTTTTACAATGGGCTTAGTTATTATTCAGGAATTAACTCTGCTCTAATATATGGCACACTTTAATTTGTTGAAGAATGGTGTATCAGAAGTAATTAGTGAAAAAATATTTTTGAAGGATGGAAAGATTAAAATTTTCTGGGTAGTTTCTGGATAGAGATAATTATTTTGTTTCTAAGAACAAAATATAATGCAAATTCAATAAATATAATAAATAGAGATGTAAACCAATGAAAAATCTCTGAATGTCACTTTAAATAAATTAAAGTTTAGTTGATATGGGTTTCTTTTAATAGGTCCGAGTGGACAGATGAATTAAACACGTACAGAGTGGAAGCAGCTTGGAAATTGTCACAGTGGGATTTGGTGGAAAACTATTTGGCAGCAGGTAAAATTACTTCTTAAAATATAAGCAGTTTTAGGCTGGGTGCGGTGGCTCACACCTGTAATCCCAGCACTTTGGGCGGCTGAGGCGGGTGGATCACGAGGTCAGGAGATCGAGACCATCCTGGCTAACACAGTGAAACCCCGTATCTACTAAAAATACAAAAAATTAGGGGGACGTGGTGGCACACGCCTGTAATCCCAGCAACTCAGGAGGCTAAGGCAGGAGAATCGCTTGAACCTGGGAGGTGGAGGTTGCAGTGAGCTGAGATCGCGCCACTGCACTCCAGCCTGGGTGACAGAGTGAGACTCTCTCTCAAAGGAAAAAAAAAAAGCTGTTTTAATATGACAAAAATATTCAGACTTAATTAACTTAGCAACATTCATACTTAATCTCTTAGCCTGTTTTATGATTGCCTTGTTTAGTTGTTTAAAGTAGAATGAAACCAGGCTGGGCATGGTGGCTCACACCTGTAATCTCAGTGTTTTGGAAGGCTAAGATGGGAGGATTGCTTGAAGCCAGGAGCTCAAGACCAGCCTGGGCAAAATAGTGAGACTATCTCTGCAAAAATGCTTTTTTAAAAACTTAGCTGGGCATGGTGGGTCATGCCTGTTCACCTACTCTGGAGACTGAGGTGGGAGGATCGTTGGAGCCCAGAAATTCAAGGCTGCAGTGAGCTATAATCATGCCATAGCCCTCTAGCCTGGACCACAGAGCGAGACTCTGTCTAAAAAACAAACAAAAAAAGGAATGAAGCCCCCTGTTTGATATTTCAGCTGACCATTTTATCTAATGAAATAAAACTGAGTTTTGGACCCAGCTACCATGACATTTCTTGACTCTTCATTTGTTTTTCAGATGGAAAATCTACAACATGGAGTGTCAGACTGGGACAGCTATTATTATCAGCCAAAAAAAGAGATATCACAGCTTTTTATGACACATTGAAGCTAGTGAGAGCAGAACAAATTGTACCTCTTTCAGCTGCAAGCTTTGAAAGAGGCTCTTACCAACGAGGATATGAATATATTGTGAGGTATTTTGGGGTTTCCATTTTTATATTCCTGGCCTATAAATGTCACCTGACAGGATTGGAATTTTTTGTTGAGTAAATAATTGATAGAGTGTTTGGTATCATGCAAAGCTACACCAGATAGCTCTTTCATTCTTCTTACCTCGCAATTACCCTACAGTTAAAAAAATTCTAACATACATCCTTTTAAGGAAAGGCAACTATGAGACTAATGGAACACACAATAAAAATAACTTATGTTTGTCCTCTTGTAATGTCGTAGTTTGCTTTCTATATAACCCGTTATAACATAGACATCTATAGCACCTGGCACATTGGTGCTTGGTATTTATTCATTGTTTCCCTTTCCTTTTCATTTAGAAATGTATTTGATATTTCCCCAAAAAATATAGGTATCACATTACTAGAAAGAAGATTAACTTTTAGAGGTGAGGAAGAAACTGTTGGAAAACATTTTAGGTCTGTGAATTCTACCTGAGGAAAAATGATAAACTAAATACTGTAATTAAAGTATAATAAATTTATCACATAGCACATTTTTTTAAATTAGAAGAATTCACTATATTTAGTATCAACCCGTTTGGTGATATCTTAAGGAAACTAGAGATTGGACCACTGAGTTTAACTCTGTTCTGTAGCTACTCAGCTATATCCTTGTGCCTTGAACACTGAATCATAGACACTGAGTGTCATACAAGGGGGAAAAGGCTAGAGTGAATGTATCACAGTTTCCATCACTCTTAGAAAAAAAACTACATTAATTTCACAATTTTTTACTATCATCTGCTATGCCAGGCCCTCTTATAGTAGCATCAGCAATATATGCAAATACCTCATGTTGGTTTATACTGGATCCATGTTTTCTTTTATCTTCATTTAGGTGGTAAGTTTTGGTTTTCATACATTTGAATTTAGTTTTATCCATCATTCTCCAATTTAATTAGGAATTTGGGATTCACTGCAAATCCCTAAATATTTATTTTAAAAATTTTAATGTAATTAATTTTATTTTATTTATTTATTTACTTATTATTTTAAGGGATGGGGTCTTGCTATGTTGCCTGAGCTGGAGTGCAGTGGCTATTCACAGGCATAATCATAGCTCACTGCAACCTTGAACTTCTGAGTTCAAGTGACCCACCTGCCTCTGTCTCCGGAGTAGCTGGGAGTACAGGTGCACACTACCATGTCTGGCTAAAGCACTAAATACATAAACCAGCATAAATTGGTGTTTACATTCAGTTTGAAAAGATAAAAATATAATTGTTTACTTAGCAAGGATATATTAAAGTTCTACCAAAGACAACTGTGTATTTTAAATTCTTTATTTCTGATTCAAAGTACATGCTTTATATATGAGATTAATAAGGCTGAATGTGATAACATTTTAACATAGGCTCTATCTATCTTCAGATTGCACATGTTGTGTGAGTTGGAGCATAGCATCAAACCACTTTTCCAGCATTCTCCAGGTGACAGTTCTCAAGAAGATTCTCTGAACTGGGTAGCTCGACTAGAAATGACCCAGAATTCCTACAGAGCCAAGGAGCCTATCCTGGCTCTCCGGAGGGCTTTACTCAGCCTCAACAAAAGGTTTCTCATACTACTTTTATTTTTAAAATGTCACTTATCTTGAATTTGGTATTTGGATATTATTTGGGGGTATTTGTATTTCTTAATTTTCTTTCTGAATCTATCTTTTTCTATTTTTAATTATCAGGGCTACACTATCTGGTTGAAAGGAACCTAGAACTTAAGAATCACTTTTTTACGCCATTTCTTTCTCTTTTTTAAGATGTTAAATACATATCTGGGGGATATGTTTTTTACTGATAAAAATCAAGAATAAGGTTTATAATAGGTAAAACAGAGCACTATAAGAAAATTAAGTCAAGTCTTTTTGAACAAATTAATCATTAATTCCTTTGAAATAGAATATGAAGAAGTTTCTGTGTTAGGAAGAGGGGTTTTCAAAACATTGGAACTACTTGCAAAGTTTATGACCTAGATTTAAATTAAGTTAAGTTGTCGCATACGCTTGTCAGTGGTCTCTCTCACCCATGTGTTGTTCCTTCCTTTAGACCAGATTACGATGAAATGGTTGGAGAATGCTGGCTGCAGAGTGCCAGAGTAGCTAGAAAGGCTGGTCACCACCAGACAGCCTACAATGCTCTCCTTAATGCAGGGGAATCACGACTCGCTGAACTGTATGTGGAAAGGGCAAAGTGGCTCTGGTCCAAGGTAATGGCCAGGGAAATGTCATCAGATATATATATATATATATTCTGTTGGGAATTATGTACTTCCTTAAAAGGCCAACTGAGAGAACATAACTAATCCAAATTAAGAACCTTCCTTTTCTATCACTTTTCTTCATTAGTTATCTACCATAGCCTGGAAGTAACTATTCTTTTTACTCTACAGTCCCCAGATACCTTCCCATTTCAAGGCTGAATGTGGAGTTCTTTCAGTTTTCATCTATCTTACATTTTCCTTGAGGAAAACGACCTCTTAATTTTTCACCTTATGTATGTATACATACAGTAAATGTTGGTTAAATGAATGTAACTCTGTCACTTAGTCGCTGGCAGATAATTAGCTCTCTGTGGACTTGCCAGTGTTACTGTCAATATTCAGCTCTGATCTGGCCAGGAAGGGCCTAGCATCTGAACAGAAGTTCACAGCAGTCTTCAGATTAAAGCAAAAGTAATGAGAAGGGGGTTTTTTAAACATTGGAACTGCTTGCAAGATTTATGATCCAGATTTATTTTATTTATTTATTTATTTATTTATTTATTTATTTATTTATTTGAGGCAGAGTCTCACTCTGTCACCCAGGCTGGAGTACAGTGGCATGATCTCGGCTCACTACAACCTCTGCCTCCCGGGTTCAAGTGATTCTCCTGCCTCAGCCTCCTGAGTAGCTGGTACTACAGGCGCCATGCCCAGCTAATTGTATTTTTAGTAGAGACGGGGTTTCACCGTGTTAGCCAGGATGGTCTCGATCTCCTGACCTCGTGATCCACCTGCCTCAACCTCCCAAAGTGCTGGGATTACAGGCGTGAGCCACTGTGCCCAGCCTATAACCCAGATTTAAATGGCTATTACTTAAATTTCTCCTCAGGCTAGTCGCCAGTTTAGAATTAGTAATAGGCATTACTAATAGTAATAGCATGTTCTGGAATTGATACTTAGCAACTATTGTTGGTGCCATTTGTGGTTACACAAACTTGTGGTGGCTGAGAAAGGACAGGAGAGGAGATGTTTCCTGGATGAGAGGGGAAAGCAGTTTATTCAGTGTGCATTAGTCAGTACCTGGTCATTTTATTGAGCTAGTGCTAGTCTATGTATTATAATACCTTAAACTCAATACATTCAAAATGCAATTTATTGTTAATACTCAATACCTGTTTCTCCTCTCACGTTTCCTACTTTTCTGAACAAGACTTTATTCCATCCTCCCATCGAAAGCAGAAATCTGGACATCATCTTAAATTCCTTCTGCAACCTTACTTTTCACATCCAGCTGGAGACTAAATCTTTGTTCTTCAACCTTAGAAATATCTCTTGAATCCTCTCCCTCTTATTTATTTCCACTGCTTTAATTTATGACTTTATTATTTACATCCTCTAACAATGTTAACAACCTTTTTAGGATCTCACCATTTACTGCAGTTTGTGATCTTTCTAAAATCGACATCGAATCATGTTGCTCCTTCAAAAAGATTAAATCCTACAAAGTATTCTTCATACCTTTAGGATTAAGCCTGAACTCTAGGAACTATACAGATCCCTTTCTGATCAAGTCCTGGCCTACTTCCTCAGTGTCATTCATCACCATCTCAAAAACCCTTTAAACTTCAGCTAAAATCAGACTATGTGCTTTTCTTCCAATTAAAATTATTCCATCTACCTAGAATGCCTTTCACTAAATTCTCTGCCAAGAAGATTTCTACTTATTCTTGAAAACCTAATTCAGATTTTCTTTGTTGATAACTTTTCCTGACTGCTGTTTTCCTTCATTTTCCTATATTCTTCAGGTAGGTTTAAGGGACTCTTCTCTCTCCTGTAGAATGCCGAGGTATATTCCTCTGTTGTAGCACTTAGCAAATATGCTGTTATTTCACATAGTTTCTTTCCTCATGTGACTATGAACTTTTTTATGCCAGGGATTTTAATTTGTTCATGATTGTCTTCAGTTCCCTGAACTTTGATTATAGTCCTTTCTTGATATCCATGGGGAGATTGGTCCCAGGATTCTCCATGGATAACAAAATCTCTGGATACTCAAGTCCTTTATATAAAGTGGCATACACTGTATTTGCATATAACCTGCAGACATCCTCTTGTGTACTTCTCTAGGTTACTTATAATACCTAATACAGTGCAAATGCTTTGTAAACAGTTATTATACTTGTATTGCTTATTCATATTATTTTTAATTTTTTGTTCATAATATTTCTTTTTTTTTTTTTTTTAAGTTTTATGTTTTGAGAGAGACAGAGTCTTGCTCTGTTGCCCAGGCTGCAGTGCAGTGGCATGATCATAGCTCACTGATGCCTTGGACTCCTGGCCTCAAGCAATCCTCCCACCTCAGCCTGTGCTCTGTAGCAAAGGCTATAAGCATAAGCCATCATGCCTAGCTTTCTTTTTTTTTTTTTTTTTAAAGAGACAGGATCTTGCTCTGTCAACCAGGCTGGAGTGCAGTGGTGCATCATAGCTCACTGTAACTGCAAATTCCTAGGCTCAAGCGATCCTTCCCCCTCAGCCTCCCAAGTAACTAGAACTATAGGTGTAAGCCACCACACCTGGCTAATTTTTAAATTTGTTGTAGAGACAGGATCTTGCTATGTTGCCCGGGCTAGTGTCAAACTCCTGGCCCCAAGCAATCCCCCTGCCTTGGCATCCAAAAGCACTGGAATTGCATATGTGAGCCACTGTGCCCAGCCATTCCTAATATTTTCTATCCACTGTTGGTTGAATCCATTGATGTGGAACCTATGGATATAGACAGCCAACTACAGTTATAAAATTAATTAGTAAATGAATGAATAAGATGAAATGAAGCAATGTTTCAGTTTTAGAATTTTACTTTAGTAAGAGGCAAACAAAAGATAAACATGAAATTACACATGGATTTGTACAAAAACATACTTAATGAACCAATACTTTTGCAGAAAATAGAAATATGTTTTTAAATTAAAAGGCTTATTGTTGCCTTTTTTCTTTTAGGGTGATGTTCACCAGGCACTAATTGTTCTTCAAAAAGGCGTTGAATTATGTTTTCCTGAAAATGAAACCCCACCTGAGGGTAAGAACATGTTAATCCATGGTCGAGCTATGCTACTAGTGGGCCGATTTATGGAAGAAACAGCTAACTTTGAAAGCAATGCAATTATGAAAAAATATAAGGCAAGTATATGTATAATGCAATTTCAGTTAACTCTTTGTTGACTGGGTAAAATGACTTAAGTCTATATGGAAAAGTATATGTATAAAAATAACCAGGAAATTTTTTTGACTATTCAGTGAGTATATAACATAAGTAATTGGAATTATCACAAAATAAATATACTCATGAAACTGCCACCAAGTCAAGAAACAGAATATTATTTGAGCTCTATAACCCCACTCCCCTTCACCCCAGTAATCACTATTCTCCCCCTCTGTCTCAAAGTTAACTACATCCTAGCCTGAAAATTTTTGAGCAAAACCAATTTATAACTTCTTGACTAGGTATTAAACTTTATATAGATGGTGTTGTAAGAGATATACCTCTCAGTAATCCATGGGTCAATGAAAACTTTCAGTGGAAATTAAAAGTACTTTGAACTGAATGATAATAAAAATGGCATATGAAATCCTGTGCAGCTAAAGCCATTCTTAAAAGGGATTTAAGTTTTTATTTGCATATATTTGATGAAAATAAAGGTTCAGAATTAATGAGCTAAGTATCTATTCCAACGGGTTGAAAAAGGAACTAAAAAAGTAGGGGGAGGAAAAAAAGTAGAAGAAAGGAAATAATAAAGCAAAGAACAGGTGGCTGGAATTTGTGGGACAGATAACTGAGAGAAAAATGTTAAACAGAGTAGTTCCTATCTGCATAGGAATTGTGTTGGCTGAATACCAGCCTGCGCATGAATAATCCAGAATTCTATGAGGCCAAGCTAGGAATAACAGACTTGCTGGGGAAACAAAATGCAGAGGCTACAAGAACAATTTCCAGAGCTCACATGGGATCGAGATTTGTTCAGATGACAGGATTGAGAGTTATTCAGTCCACCAGCCAGATTGAGAGGCCTCATTGCATAATATGGAGCATTCAGTAAAGACCTTAAAAGAGCCACAATTTAGAAGTAGGACTAAATCAGTCCTAGGCTAAAAACTACTCTATATCCATACTAGAAAGGCAGTAAAACAAGCTTTAAGAGGATTACACTGATCTTCAAGTAACCTTACTGCCTGCCGGATCAAAGTCTAATGCTCTTTAAAGCAAGACAACAAAATCTAAAACTTGACAACATAAAAATATATCCAGCATCCATTAAAAAATTACTATGTGAATGAAGAAGCAAGAATATTTGAGCCATACATAGGAAAAAAATAAATCAATAGAAATAGTTCTAGAAATGACAGAGATGATGAAATTTATAGATAAGTATGTAAAAACAGCTATTGTATATAGACTCCATAAGTTTAAGAACATAAACAAAAATAAGAGAATGATGAGAAGAGAGAGGAATCAGAAATACAAGGAAGACCTAAATGGGACCAAGAGCCAAAGCAAATGGCACAGACAGTGCTAATCTTTAGATCCAGGAAGTGTTGCGTTCTGATGAAGATAAATAGGAGTCCAGCTCCTGTTCCTTGGTTACAAGAAGATGTCATGCCACCTAAGAAACTAACCTTGATTTGCATGAAAAACTATATTATCCTAAAGGGCAGTGATAATGAGGCAGGTTCTGAAACCGTACTTGTAAATTTCACCTTTCCAGTTGGAGAGATCTTCTGAATTTATTCTAGTATGTAAGGCGCAACAACTTACATACTAAGCCTTTGTGAGAGGCACACAAAAACTCACCAGTACTTAACAGCAGAATTTGATAGTGGATATTCCAGTTCTCCCATCTCTGTCTGGTACTAAAGCCAGGGTTAGGGAAGAGAGATGTCGTCAGACTACCAACTTTTCAGGTTCTGTTTCCTCTGCGTACACCCCTAATTTCCTGTCATAAAGACCTGAGTAGCCTCCTCTCTTGTTCTGGTTGCCTATACATGATGTAGACAGAAATGAGTAGAGAAAAGAATAGAGGCTGACTACTGTAGAATGGCATGAAGATCCAAGGGGCCACATATTGCATGATTCCACTTACATGAAATGGCTAGAATAAGCAAATACATAGAGACAGAAGGTAGATTAATGGGTACTAGAGACTGAGGTTGGGTCTGGGAAGTGACTGCTAATTGGTACAATTTTTTTTTTGGAGTGATGAAAATGTTCTGGAATTTGATAGTGGTGATGGTTACACAACTCTGTAAATATACTAAAAACAACTTTAAAATTGTGAACTTTATATTATGTCCCAATAGAGCTGTCATTTTAAAATATTACCCAAATGGCAATCTTTAAATAAAAAAAGAAGTAAAAGATACAAGGACAAGGAAAAAAATGTAGGAAATTTATTAATTGCAGATGATATGAATACATATGTAGAAAATTCTAAATATTATAAACTATTCAAAATATTGAGTGAGTTAAACAAGATTACCTGATGATTTTACTTCTGTATGACAACCAATAAAGATTTTAAAATATACCATTTACAAGCAAAAAGTGCTTGAACAGTTGGATATCTGTATGAAGAAAAAAATGTTCTTCAACCTCTACCTCATACCATAGACAAAATTGCTTCAAAAAGAGTGGATTATAGATCTAAACTGAAAAGCTAAAATTATAAACTTCTAGATGAAAAAATAGAAGAAAATCTTTACAACCTTAGGGTAGGCAAAGGTTTTCTTAGATCACACAAAGCATTAAGCATTAAAAAAATCCTGATAAATTAGATTTTCATCAAAGTTAAAACCTTTTCTAAGAAAGACAGTTAAGAAAATGAAAAGGTGTAAGCCATAGACTTGGAGAAAATACTTGCAATACCTATATGACAGAGGATTTGTAGCTAAATTATAGAGAACCCTACAACTTAGCAAGACAATTTAAAAATCTGTGAGGCCAGGCACAGTGGCTCAGGCCTGTAATCCCGGTGCTTTGGGAGGCCAAGGCCTGAGGATTGCTTGAAGCTAGGAGTTCAAGACCAGCCTGGGCAATATAGTGACAACCTGTCTCTACAAAAATAAAAATTAGCCGGGTATAGCGACGAATGCCTATAGTCTTAGCTATTCAGGAGGCTAAAGCAGGAGGATCACTTGAGCCTAGGTGTTTGAGGTTACAGTTAGCTATGATGGCACCACTGCATTCCAGCCTGAGTTAGAGTGAAACTTTGTCTATTAAAAAAAGAAATAAAGATCTGCAAAAGTATTGGAAAGACACTTCATAAGAATATATGCAAATGGCCAAAAAGCAAATGAAAAGACGCTTAGCATCATTAGTCATTAGGAAGATGCAAATTAAAACCACAACGAAATAACACATTATACACTGAAATGGCTGAAGTCTAAAAGACTAGCAATACCTGTTAATGCAATAAATGCACCTGGTGGGACTATAAAAAGTTAAATCTACCATATTCCATTCCATTCTTAGATGTTTATCCAACAGAAACAATTACATATGTCAATAAAAAGACTTGTACACAAATGTTTATAGTAGCTTTAGTCACAAAAACTGGAGATAGACCAGCTGGCCATCCAGAGAAGATGGGTAAACAAACTGTGGCACAGTTATCTAATGGAATACTACCCTAAAACAAGAAGAAATGAACTACTGGTACACGCAACAAGGTGGATTAATGTCATAGATATGCTGAATGAAAGAAGAGGGACATAACAGACTACGTGCTTATATGATTTCATTTATGTGACATTTTAAAACAGGTACAACTAATGTATATGAATAGAAATATCAGTAGTTGCCTGGGTAGTTGGCAGGAGAATGATGGCAAGGGTGGGCGCCCGTAAGAACTTTCGAGAGAGTTAGGAATGTTCATTTTCTTGACTGGAATGATGGTTCCATGGGTGTATATATGTCAAAAGTTACCAATTTGTACTTAATGTGTAAATTTTATTGTATGAAAGTTCTGTCTTAAGAAAGTTGATTTAAAATTTTATTTTATTTTATTTTTGAGACAGGGTCTTGGTCTGTCAACCCAGGCTGGAGTATAGTGGCATGGTTATGCCTCACTGCAGCCTCAACCTCCTGGGCTCAAGTGATCCTCTCACCTCAGCCTCTCAAGTAGCTGGGATCACAGGCATATGCCACCACACCAAGCTAATTTTTTATTTTGTGGGGACAGGGTCTTGCTGTTCTGCCAAGGCTGGTCTCAAACTTCCTGCCTCAACTGATCCTCCCATCTCTGCCTCCCAAAGTGCTGGGATTATAGTTGTGAGCCACCATGCATGCCCAGCCTAAAATTTTTAAAGATATCATTTAGGATAGCAATAAAAATAATGAAATGCCTAAGATTAAATTGCACACAAGACCTCTCCACAAAATAAAAATTAAAACATTAAAATTGAGTGAAGTAAAAAAGACCTAAATAAATTGGTAGCTAGAATACATGTATGAATGGGAAGACTCAATAATATAATTATTTCTCTACAAATTCACCTAGAGGTTTAATGCAGTTCTCATCAAATGCTAACAGGTAATTGAAAATTAGAATTTAAAATTTCTGTGGAAACATAAAGTCCAAGAATAACCAAGAAGCTTTTCTGTCACCTTTAATTTTTTCAGTTTTATTTTGAAATAATCTTTGACTTTTAAAAAGTTGGTAGTAGTATAGAGAATTTCCATATCTACCCTTTAGCATGTTTCCCCTAATTTTAATATTTTACACTACTGTAGTATCAGAAGTGGGAAATTAACGTTGATAAACAGTACTGTTAACTATCTGTAGACCACATTTCACCAGTTTTCCCAATAGTGTCCTTTTTCTGTCTAGAATTGAGGATTCCATATAGCATTAGTTGTCATATCTCCTAGTAACCTCCAATCTATCTGAGATGCTCTTTACTATATTGTGTGAGGTCAGGTGCAGGGAGAAAATAGTTGGCCCAATCAAAAGAAGTAATTGGAGAGAGTTTAATGAAAAACTAAATTAAGGGAAATTAACAAAGGATGGTGAAAGTACCCCATGGCTGGCAACAACAGAGAGTTGTTGCTAACTCTAGACCTGAAGGAGTAAAAGGATAGAGCATTTACTGGAACCTGTAAAGGGAGCTAAATTTGTAGGAAAGGACCATCGGACCAGAACTTAACCTTAGGGAAAGAAACACAACCACTGTCAACTGCAGCCCAGCAGGAAGGAAACCAGCAGGTATAAAGAACTTAACCTCACTCTCCTCCTCACCCTCTAATCTGTTACTACCTTCCATTGATTGAAGTTCACAGGAAGCCAGAGGGCAAACAGGCCCATTAATATAAATCATCAATTTCAATTTCCTGGGGCACTGAGCAGAGTGGAAAAGGCTAAAGTTGGCAAGTGTATCTATCTGGAGGGGCAAACTGTGAATAACCAAAATAGTCTTTTCAATAAATGTTGTTGTATCACTTGGGTATCTTACAGGAAAACAAAAAATCAAACTTGATCCCTTCTTCCCACTATAAACAAAAGTAAACGAGGTAGATTGCTAATCTAGGTCAGGACTTCTTAAACATAACAAAAACACTATAATATAAACAATAACTTCTCTTTATCAGAAGATACCATTGTGAGTTAGAGGCAAGCTGCAGATTAGAAGATATTTGCAATACATTAGAGGTTCATATCTGGAATATGACCCAGCATGTCCCCATAGGATATATACAAGAATGTTTATAACATTATTATTTGTCGATTTTATTTTGGAAGTAATCCAAATGGCAATCAATTATAGAATGGATAAATATGTTGTAGCATATTCTTATAATGGAATACTATATAGTAAACCAAATTTATATGCAATAACTTGGATTGATATCACAGATGTAATGTTGAGTGAAATAAGCCAGATAAAAAATAATACATGTAGGGCCGGGCGTGGTGGCTCATGCCTATAATCCCAGCACTTTGGGAGGCCGAGGCAGGCAGATTGCTTGAGCTGAGTTCAAGACCAGCCTAGGAAACATAGCAAAACTCCATCTCTACAAAAAAATACAAAAATTAGCTGGGTGTGGTGGTGTATGCCTGTAGTCCCAGCTGCTCCGTAGGCTGAGGAGGGAGGATCGCCTTGAGACTAGGAGTCGTGGCTGCAGGGAGTCATGAGCATGCCACTGCACTCCAGCCAGGACAACAGAGCAAAACCCTGTCTCTAATAATAATATATACATTTTTGGAGACAGAGTTCTCACTCTGTCACTCAGGCTGGGGTGCAATGGCACGATCTCGGCACACTGCAAGCTCCACCTCCTAGGTTCATGCCATTCTCCTGCCTCCACCTCCCAAGTAGCTGGGACTACAGGCGCCCACCACCACGCCCAGCTAATTTTTTTTTTTTTTTTTTCGTATTTTTAGTAGAGACGGAGTTTCACTGTGTTAGCCAGGATGGTCTCTATCTCCTGACCTCGTGATCCGCCCACCTCGGCCTCCCAAAGTGCTGGGATTACAACCATAAGCCACCATGCCCAACCAATAATAATTATTATAGTATGATTCTATTTATATAAAAGTTCAAAAACAGGTAAAACAAAACCCCTGGAGTTCTTGTATGAGGCTGATCAATTTGTGATAATTGATCAAGTTGTATACATAAGATTCGTGTATGTTTCTGTATATAAACTTTATTTTTCAAAATAAAACTTAAAAATCTTAACTAAAAAGGGAGAGAGAGAGGGGAGGGAGGGAGGAAGGAGCTTTTATATAAAGGTAATTACTTTGTGATAATTGATCAAGCTGTAAATTTGAGATTTGTGTATTTTTCACTATATGAATTTTACTTTTCAAAATAAATACTTAAAATCTAAGCTGAAACGAGAGAGGGAGGAGGAAGGAAGTTAGGGAAGGAGGAAGAAAGGAAAGCAGGAAGACAGACAGGAAGGAAGAAAGGAAGGAAAGACTAGGTTGACTAATATGTTTTTCTGGCAGCCCTTACCCTGTGTGGCTGGTTAGGTACATGAACCTAGCATGTACCACACATCTAATCATGTCATTCTGTCGTCTATTCCCAGGCAGGTTTGTGTCTGTAGAGTCTCAAGATTAAAGTCAGTAGAAACTCAAGATCTCACTTAAGATTTCTGGTCTACTATGTTCTCAAACTTCTTTAGATGAAAAGTGGAGCTTCAATTAAAAAAAAAAAAAACTGTTAGTGATCCTGTGTATTTCCCATCACATTTAATGTCATATTAAAAATTAATAAACCACACAAATATTTAAGGCAGGAACAGCAAGAAGAAATGACAAAGGAGACTAAGTGAGAGTGACCAGAAAGAGAGGAGAAAACTTGGAAGATGGTGGCCTCACAGAAGTCAAGGGATGAAAGCATTTGAAATACGTGACTTGGACACCAGAAACATATTGAAGAGAGTTCAAATGAGATCAGAATTGTAAAATATCTCTTGGATTTGAGGAGCTCCTTAATGGAGTGAAGCTGAAAAGACATAGTTTTAGGAATCAATGTGAGGTAGAGAATTCTTTTTAGAAGCCTGCTTCTGAAGGCGTTGAGAGAAAGGGCAATAACTTGTGAGAGAGCTTGGAGAAAAATAAGATATGTGATTTTAATTTTACCATAATTTTTATGCTTTTTAAAGTCCTACCCTCTTTAGAGACTTGATATTACTTCTGCTTTGAGGATTTTTAAAAATGCCTTTCATGATACATGTGTATATATACACACACACATATTTATATATAAAAAAACTTTAACCCATCCAGACATTACTTTTCTGTATCTTTTAAAGTGGTAACATAAATGGAGTTTTCTTCTCCTAAGTTGCGAATTTTTCCAACACTATTTCATGTTGGACAGTGGACAACCCATCAGAACCAATCAGCCCTCCTGAGAAAACCTTTATAGGAAGGTAGCTATTCCTTATCCACATCAAAGATTGAGTCTGCTTTTGACTTTGCTCCGCCTAGATAAAGGTCACATACTTTGATCCGTATTCATCTATTCATATTTTACTTCCCAGCATAGCATGGGATTTCCTTAGGTGAGTATCCTATGTTCTTTTTTACAGGATGTGACCGCGTGCCTGCCAGAATGGGAGGATGGGCATTTTTACCTTGCCAAGTACTATGACAAATTGATGCCCATGGTCACAGACAACAAAATGGAAAAGCAAGGTGACCTCATCCGGTATATAGTTCTTCATTTTGGCAGGTGAGTATGAGAACTGCATGTTTGCAGATTAAATATGAAAGGATGACTATTAATATTGAAACTATTATCACATGTCTTAGCATATTCTAGGTATTTTCTGACTTATGACTGATTCAGTGTATCACCTTAGATAAGATGTAAATTTTTCCTTTATGCAAGTTTTTTCTTCACTTTAAAAACTAACTTTTTAAATGAAAAAAGTGATATAGGCATGTGTTTTGGAAACTCTCTCTAACCATGTTATTCCTCTGCTCTCACACTGACACAGCAATCATCAACACAGTAGAAGACATATGTGACCAGATATGTGGGGTTTTTTCCCCATACACCAAGCGGTGGACACCAGCTTGATGTCCTCCAATTCTGTGCTGACACTCTCTGTCTGGAGACAGTGTCATACCTCAAAGGTTGAGGGCTTGGTGACACAAGACCATCTCCTCCTTCCCCTAGTTGCAAGTCTGGGCCTCTGGAACTTCTGACCAACTGGCTTCAAGTTGGGGTTCTCACAACTTCTTCTTGGGTTCAATAAATTTGCTAGAGTGGCTCACAGAACTCAGGGAAACCTGTTTACTGGTTTATTAAGAAAGATATTTTAAGGATGCAAATAAACAGCCCGATGAAGAGATAGATAAGGTAACGTCTGGAGGGGTCCGGCACAGGAGCTTCTGTCTCCATGGAGATGGGGTGTGCCATCCTCCTGGCGCGTGGAAGAGGTCTTCGTCACCCTCCTGTTAGCCTCCTTGTGTTCAGCTCTCTGGAAGCTCTCCAAACTCTGTCCTGTGGGGTTTTTAGTGGAATCTTTATTACATAGGCATGATTGACAACCATGTAGAAATGTGAGTGGACAAACAGCTCATAATGTAAACCCAGCAAGGTCTGTCTGTTCAGACTTTTCTTGGCCTTTTCTATGTAGCATTCCTTCCTCTAGGGTGTGGGGCAGGATCCTCTCTGGGATGAGAATCTTTTGACCCACAGTCAGATTAGAATCCTGCCTTGGGCAGGTGAGTGAAGGACAGGAGAAGCTCATAGAGAGAGATTCTGTTTCCTGAGGTCTAAAGTGCCCTGACATAACAAGGAATTAGGAGCCAGTAACTGTGAACTAAAACCAATATACATATTATAATACTACAGCATGGATTTTTAAAAAATTCAACAGCACCAAATTAAGTATCCTTCCCATTCCAGACCCTCATTCCCTGAGTCCCCAGAATTCCAGAAGACCCTAAATGTCATATTTTGTGGTTATATATGTTATTAGTAGTAGTATTAGTATTTTATTTTATTTTATATTTTATTTTATTTTATTCTATTCTATTTTATTCTATTTTATTTTATTTTATTTTTATTATTTTATGACAGAGTCTTGCTCTGTCACCAAGGCTGGAGTGCAGTGGCACGATCTCAGCTCACTGCAACCTCTGCTTCCCAGGTTCAAGCGATTCTGGCTCACCCTCCTGAGTAGCTGGGATTACAGGCGCGTGCTACCACACCCGGTTAATTTTTGTATTTTTAGTAGAGACAGAGTTTCACACATTGGTCAGGCTGATCTCGAACTCCTGACCTCATGATCTGCCCGCCACAGCCTCCCAAAGTGCTGGGATTATGGGTGTGAGCCACCCCACTCAGCCTTCTTGGTTATTTTTAATTGCAGTGGAATACTTCCTTCTAGCCCATTCCAATAAGAAGTAGTATAATATATATATGAAAATGACTTTGACATTAGACTTGTAGAAAGTACTTATTCTTAAACTAGTTAGTAGGTGAAATATAACTTTTAATTTCATATATCAGTGTATTATAGTCAAGTAGTATAATCTCAGGCCTACTGTTTATATTTTTATAAATTATTAATTACTAAGAAATAATATCATTCCATACATTCTCCTTATCATACTCATATACTATTGCTTTACATGGAAGGATATCTTCAGATCAATAAATCTGTTAAAATTGCCTGTTATGAGGTACTATGACTTCTCAGTTAAATATTTTCAGGAATTAAAGCAATATCTGTAGCCAGGGGTGGTGGTGTGTGCCTGTAGTCCTAGCTACTTTGGAGGTTGAGGTGGGAGGATTACCTGAACCTAGGAGGTCAAGGCTATAGTGAGCTGTGACTGCACCACTGCACAGCAGCCTGGATAACACAGCAAGACCCTATCTCAAAAAAAAGAAAAAAGAAAAAAAAGAAGAAAGAAAAGGGCATATGTTCTCGGGATCTCCTGAGGGCTGTGTCACAGGGAAAAAAAATGGAAAAAAAAAAGCAATATTAGTTCATCATTGATGGTATTAGGGTAGCAAAATGACTAAAGGTACCCTGTCATTTTTTTAATTGACAGAGTATCACTCTGTCACTGAGGCAGGAGTGCAGTCACACAAAGGTAACTATGACCTTGAACTCTGGGCTCAAGTGATCCTCCTACCTCAGTCTCCTGAGTTGTTAGGACGATAGGCACGTGCCACCATGCCCAACTATGTTTTTAAATAATTTTTTGTAGAGACAGGGTCTCACTGTGTTGCCCAGGCTGATCTTGAGCTCCTGGCCTCAAGCAATCTTCCCCACCTCAGCCTCCCAAAGCACTGAGATTACAGATGTGAGCCATCACTCTTGGCCCAGTTCTTTTGAACAATGAGTGATAGCTTCTTTTGTTTGCTGTTAGTCTTAGTATATATCATGTGCCTTGGGATATAGAATTTACTTAACACATTTCTTTTAAAACAAGTAGTTATATAAAGTCCTCTATATGCATAAAACTGTTATGTATAATGAGTATTTTTAAAGTACCCTTCAGGAATGTAAGTACATTTCAAAACCTGTTTCTATCCATAGTAGTTAAAATAAAATGTTTGTATGCTTAAGGGAGTAAACTTAGCTATTGAGACATATTTATCCCCTGACTGAATAATTGTGTTATTACTGATTAAAATATTAATGTTTGCCCTTAAGAATCTACAATCCAATTAGGGATAGAAACCTTAAGTACATAAAACATTTAAATAATGGTACATAATAGAATGTGAGATTAGATCTCAAAATAGGCTGGGCTCAGTGGCTCATGTCTGTAATCTCAGAAATTTGGGAGGCTGAGGCAGGCAGATTGCTTGAGCGCAGGAGTTCAAAACCAGCCAGAGCAACATGGTAAGACCCCATCTTTACCAAAAAAATACAAAAATTAGCCAGGCAAGGTGGTGCACACCTGTGGTCCCAGCTACAAGGGAAGCTGAGCCAAGGGGGTTGCTTGAGCCCAGGAGGTAGAGATTGCAGTGAGCTATGATCATGCTGCTGCACTCCAGCCTGGGTGACAGAGAAAGACTCTGTCTCAAAAAAAAAAAAAAAAAAAAATCAAAATAAATGTAGTAAATATCAGATATGGCTGGGCACGTTGATTAATGCCTGTAATCCCAGAATTTTGGGATTCTTCTGAAATGGAAGGATTGCTTGAGCCCAGGAGTTCAAGAAAAGCCTGGAGAACATGGCAAGACCTCATCTCTACAAAAAATAAATAAATTAGCCAGGCATAGGCTAATTTATTATGTGAAATAAATTGGTCTCAGCTATGTGAAAGGCTATGTTAGCCAGATACCAAAAGTGAACCAAAGAAGTCCAGAAGTCATGGAGGTCAAAAGTCAAGCCGCAAGCCACTGGCTTTATGATTTCAAAAGTGTATTTCTTTGCATTGAATTGCTGCAAAAGTCTGGTAGGCCTCATGAAGAAGGTATACTAGTAATCCAAATTCAACAGCACATTAAAAGGATCATTCACCATGATCAAGTGGAATTTATTCCAGGATGCAAGGATGGTTCAACCTATCCAAATATATATATTTGATATACAACGTTAATAGAATGAAGGGCAAAAACCATATGATCATGTCATCTCAATAGATGCAGAGAAAGCACTTGACAAAATTCAACATGCTTTTATGACTAAAAAATTTCAAAAAATTATGTGTAGGAGGAATGTACCTCAACACAGTAAAGACCATGTATGGTAACCCCAAAGATAACATCATACTCAGTGGTGAAAAGTTCAAAGCTTTTCCTCTAAGGTTAAGACAAAGATGCCCACCCTTGCCACTTATATTCAGTGTAGTACCAGGAATCCTAGCCATAGCAATTAGACAAGAGAGAGAAATAAAAGGCATCCAAATTGGAAAAGAAGTCATCAACTTTTTTCTGTTTGCAGACAACATGACCTTATATACTGAAACCCTAAGACTCCAATAAAAAACTATTAGAATAAGTGAATTCAATAAAGTTGCAGGATATAAAGACAACATACAAAAGTAAGTAGCATTTCTATACACTGACAACAGACTACTTGCAGATAAATTAAGAAGACAATCTCATTTACAGTAACTACAAAAAATAAAATACTTAGGAATAAATATAAGGAGGCAAAAGACCTCTATAATGAAAACTATAAAACACTGATGAAAAGAAATTGAAGAAGACATAAACAAATGGAAAGATATCCTGTGTTTATGGATTGGAAGAATGAATATTAAAATGTTCATACTGCCCAAAGTGATCTACAGATTCAATGTAGTTTCTATCAAAATTCCAATAGCTTTTTCTTTCTTTCCTTTTTTTTTTTTTTTTGGTTTAAAAATTCTGGCTGGGCACCGTGGCTTGCACCTGTAATCCCAGCACTTTGGGAAGCTGAAGCAGGTGGATCACTTGAAGTCAGGAGTTTGAGACCAGCCTGGCCAACATGGTGAAACCTGGTCTCTACTAAAAATACAAAAATTAGCCAGATATGGTGGTGTGCATCTGTAATCCCAGCTACTAGGGAGGCTGAGGCAGTAGAATTGCTTGAACCCAGGAGGCAGAGGTCACAGTGAACCGAGATCGTGCCTCTGCACTCCAGCCTGGGAGTCTCAAAAAAAAAAAAAAAAAAATCCAATAACTTTTTTCACAGAAGTAGAAAAAAAATCCTAAAATTTGTATGGACCTAGAAAAGACCTCAGATAACCAAAGAAATCTTCAGCAAAAAGAACAAAGCTGGCCGAGTGTGGTGGCTCACACCTGTAATCATAGCACTTTGGGAGGCTGAGGTGGGTGGATTGCCTGAGCTCAGGAGTTCAAGACCAGCCTGGGCAACACGGTGAAACCCTGTCTCTAGTAAAATACAGAAAATTAGCTGGGCATGGTGACATGTAGCTGTAATCCTAGCTACTCAGGAGGCTGAGGCAGAAGAATTTCTTTAGAACCCGGGAGGCGGAGGTTACAGTGAGCTGAGATTGTGCCATTGCACTCCAGCCTGGGGGACAGAGTGAGACTACATCTCTTAAAAAAAAAAAAAAAAAAGAGCAAAGCTGAAGGCATTACACTACCTGACTTCAAAATATACCACAAAGCTGTAATAATCAAAACAGTATAATATTAGTATTAAAATGTCTACATAGACCAATGGAACAGAATAGAGAGCCCAGAAATGAATCCATGCATTTACAGTCAATTGATCTTTAACAAAGGTGCCAAGAACCCACAATGGGGAAAGGATAGTCTCTTCAATAAATGGTGTTGGGACAACTGGATGTCCACATGCAACAGAATGGAATTACACTCTTACCTTACACCATATACAAAAATCAACTCAAAATGGCTTAAAAACTTAAATGTAAGACCTGAAGCTGTAAAACTACTAGAAGAAAACATAGAGGAAAAGGTTCATGGCATTGGTTTGGGCAATAATTTTTTTGGGTATGAGCCAAAAAGCACAGCCAACAAAGCAAATATAGACAAATGGTATTATACAAACCAAAAGACTTCTGCATAGCCAAGGAAACAATCAACAGAGTGAAAAGACAACTGTAGAATGGCAGAATGTATTTGCAAACCACACATCTGATAGGGGGTTAATAGCCAAAATAGGTAAGGAACTCAAACAACTTAATAGTAAGAAAACAAATCACCTGGCCAGGCACGGTGGCTCATGCATGTAATCCCGGCACTTTTGGAGGCCGAGGCAGATGGACCACTTGAGCCCAGGAGTTCAAGACCAGCCTGGGCAACATGGTGAAACCCCCATCTCTACAAAAGAATACAAAAATTATTCGGGTGTGGTGGCATGCACCTGCAGTCCCAGCTGCTCAGAAGGCTGAAACGGGGATCACTTGCGCCTAGGAGGTGGAGGTTGCAGTGAGCCAGGATCATACCACTGCACTCCAGCCCAGGCAACAGAGCCAGATCCTGTCTCAAAAAATAGAAATAAAAATAGAAGAAAGAAAACAAATTACCCGATGAAAAAAATGGGCAAAGAGTCTGAGCAGACATTGTTTAAAAGAAGACATAAAAGTGACCAACAGAGGTATATAAAAAAAGTTCAATATCATTAATCATCAGATAAATTCAAATTAAAACCACAATGAGATATTACCTCACACTTGTTTGAATGGCTATCATATAAAAGACAAAAGATAACAAGCATTGGAGAGGATATGGGGAAAGGGAACCCTTATACACCGTTGGTGGGAAGGTAAATTAGTAGACCCATTATGGAAAACAATATGGATATTCCTTAAAAATTAAAAATAGAAATATCATATGCTCTAGCAATCCCACTATGGGGTGTATATCTAAAGGAAGTTAAATCTATATGTTGAAGAGATATCTGCACTCCCATGTTCATTGCAGCATCTTCACAACAGCCAAGCTGTGGAATCAAACTAAGTGTCCATCAACATGGGAATGAATAAAGAAAATGTGGCATATATATGTATACTTACACACACACACACAATGGAATACTATTCAGCCTTAAAAAAAGAAGGAATCCTGTTATTTGTGAGAACATGGATGAACCTGGAGATTATTCTAAATGAAATAAGCCCAGCACAGAAAGATTAATACTGAATTATCTTACTTATATGGAGAATCTAAAAATGTTGAACTCATAGAACTAGAGAGTAGAATGGTGATTACCAGGGGTTGGGGTAGTGAGGAGTTGGGGAGATGTTGGTCAAAGGACATAAAACTTCAGTGAAATAGAAGGAATAAGTTAAAGAGATCTGCTCTACAACATGGTCACTATAGTTAACAAATGTTTTATATTGAAAATTGCTGAGAGAATAGATTTCATTCCACAAGAAAATAAGTATGTGAAATAATTAGCATGTGCGAATTAGCTTGGTTTAGCTCTTCCACAATGTATACTTCAAAACATGTGCACAATAAATACACACAATTTTTATTTGTCAATTTAAATAAATAAATAAATGTTTTAAAACAAAAACATCATGTTGTGTACCTTTAAAAAAAACCTGCGGCCGGGCGCAGTGGTGGCTCACGCCTGTAATCCCAGCACTTTGGGAGGCCGAGGCAGGCGGATCACAAGATCAGGAGTTCAAGACCAGCCTGGCCAATATGGTGAAACCCCGTCTCTACTAAAAATACAAAAATTAGCCGGGCGTGGTGGCGGGTGCTTGTAGTCCCAGCTACTTGGGAGGCTGAGGCAGGAGAATGGCCTGAACCCGGGAGGCAGAGGTTGCAATGAGCCAAGATCGTGCCTCTACACTCCAGTCTGGGCAACAGAGCGAGACTGTCTCTCAAAAAACAAAACAAAACAAAACAAAAAACCTGCTAGCTCTCCTAATTTCTGATTTAATTAATCTTGACAAAATAATAAGAAGAAAAGAAAGTCCCCACTTCTTCTATAGTTGTAGAATGGCAAATGCAATTCTGTATCATTAAACTGTCTCTACGTGTCTCAAAAAGATATCTGTACATTCATCTTCATAGCAACATTATTCACAATAGCTAAAACATGAAAGCAGTGCAAGAATTCATTGGGAGATTAATTGATCAAAATGTGGTGTAGACACAATGGAATATTATTCTGCTTTAAAAAGGAAAGAAATTCTGACATATGCTACAACATGGATGAACCTTGAGGACGTTATGCTAAGTGAAATAAGCCAGTCACGAAAAGGACAAATACTGTATGTTTCCACTTATATGAGGTACATCAAATGGTCAAATTCATGAAGACAGAAAGCACAATGGTGGTTGCCAGAGACTGGGTAGGGAAGGAGATGGGAAGTTACTGTTTAGTAGGTATGGAGTTCCAATTTGGGAAGATGAAAAAAGTTCTGGAGGGGGAATGGTGGTGATGATTGCACAACAATGTGAATGTACAACCATATTAATATACCACTGAACTGTACACTTAAAAATGGTTATGATGGTAAATTTTATGTTATGTATATTTAACCACAATAAAATTTATTTTGAAAATAAACTGATATCCAGGCCTCCAAATAATTCAAGAAGGAGAGAACTTTAACTTTTCACAAATTTCACGAGAACCAGGGTTGAGTGGTTGGTTTGTAGGATGGTGCGGAAACCAGATTTGAGGGAAGATGCATACTGGTGAGTGGCAAGATGCTAAGATTGGAAAATTATGGAGATAAAAGATTCTGAGTATTTGAATCCAGGCAGAATCATTTATATAGTTTTAATATGTAGGTATTGATTCCTGTTTTTGAGTAAGGGGAGAGCATGATAAAACCAGAATTTCAGGAATGTTAGTCTGGAATTTATTGAAGGGCAGAAATACGTATTTAGTTAGGGTGACCAAATTATTATAACTTCCCAGAAATGGAGTGATTGGACCTGACCTAGGCTTATGGCCAAAGAATGCAAATGAAGACACAGAGATCCTAAGGAAAAATTGAAAGAAGTATTGATAGACTTTGATTAGAGTAGAATTTGTATAATGTACAAATTCTGTATAAGTGGAAACATACAGTATGTACATGTTTTTGGTACAGGCAATATAGAGCTAAGTGAGCTAAAAAGGAGACAGAGGAGTAAAAAATAACTTCTAGGAAGAAATATTGATACTATATTTTTGTGAAAAGGGTATGTGGTAGTTTAATTCATATAAAAAAGACAGCTATGCTAATAGTGTTTCTTGTCTATATAATTGCAGATCTCTACAATATGGAAATCAGTTCATATATCAGTCAATGCCACGAATGTTAACTCTATGGCTTGATTATGGTACAAAGGCATATGAATGGGAAAAAGGTATAACTCTTCACGTAAAAATTTTAAAAGACTAGGAATTATAACTTTGGTATAAAGTCAGATTTGGCTGGGCAGTCTAATTTCCTAAAAGCTTGGAATGACTTTGATAATTAAGATGTTATGTAAGTGTGAGTAAGATACTAAATGTTAAAAAGGAAAGACAAATCATAGACATTTAAAGTAGTTTTAATTCAGGGCCAAAAATAAAAATCTGATTGTTTCTTGATGAACCTAACACATATTAAAATGTGTTAGTTTTAGCCAAATAATTTACCCTACAAATTAAAATGGATAGTGAAAATTAATGTCCCTTGGGTTTTTGAATGGGTCTAAATATTTTTTTCTAGTTGGACAGAGACAACTGTCTCTTCACAGATTGGCAAGTGATCTAGCCTTGGGCATGGGAATAACATACTTTAAAGCTATTTTTAAAACAAAATTTTTGTTCTGTGAAATGAACTGATACACTGATTTTTCTCTTTCCTTTACTGTTTTTTAAACTTATTTTTTTCCCCAGCTGGCCGTTCCGATCGTGTACAGATGAGGAATGATTTGGGTAAAATAAACAAGGTTATCACAGAGCATACAAACTATTTAGCTCCATATCAATTTTTGACTGCTTTTTCACAATTGATCTCTCGAATTTGTCATTCTCATGATGAAGTTTTTGTTGTCTTGATGGAAATAATAGCCAAAGTATTTCTAGCCTATCCTCAACAAGCAATGTGGATGATGACAGCTGTGTCAAAGGTAAAAGGGTCTTTTACCTTTTTATATGAAAAGGGTCTTTTACCATTTTATTTGAAATTGATTATGCGATACTAATATGTAGATACAAGTTCCAGGGCTTCTCTCCTATATTAGATTAGTAATTTTAAATTGTTTTAAAGAGAGAAATTATAGCATTATATCTTAATATTTGGATATATTTACCATATGAAATGAAGTAACTAGCATGTTTAAGATCAAATAATTCAGCATGTGTTTTCTTTATGAAGTCTAGTAAACGGTTAATGCTTGATGCAGAATGGTTACCTATGTTTTCACAAATATTTTAATCCAAAGTACCTGAATTTTTATTTTTATTTTCCTTAAGAAACAGGATCTTTCTCTGTTGCCCAGGCTGGAGAGCAATGGTGGGATCATAGCTCAGTGCAGCCTGAAAGTCCTGGGTTCAAGTGACTCACTTGCCTCAGCTTCCCAGTAGCTAGGACGATAGGGATGTGTCACCATGTACAGCTAATTTTTAAATTCTTTTTGTAGAGATGGGATCTTGCTTTGTTGCTCAGGCTGGGCTTAAACTCTTGGGCTCAAGTGATCCTTCTGCTTTGGCCTCCCAAAGTGCTGGAATTACAGGCATGAGCTATCATGCCCCGCCAGCACCTGAATTTTTAATACTAAAAAACCGTTATTGCATCATTGAAGGGAATTCATATGTTGGTCAATATATGTAATAAGTAAATGTTTAGAGAATTTAGGTAATACAGAGACATAAAACAAAAATTAAAATTCATACCTTGGGCCATTCATTAATGTTTTGATGTAATTTTATTTGTATATTTTCTAGTATATTTTAACACTAAATTTAATTATGTTGCCATACAATTTCACATTTTTCACTTTATTGTTTCCATGTTATTAAATATAATTTTAAGATATAATTTTAATATATAAAATTCTAAAAAATAGCCTTCAATAACTTATTTAACTGCTTAGTTAATCATTAAGGTTATTTCTGTTTTTCTTGCTGTTGTAACACATCTAGCTATGTCTATGTTTATTCTCATTTCTAATTATTTCTTCAGGGCAGATCCTTATAACTTTATAATTCACAAAGTTATAGGGTGGCAATATTTGTATGGCTCTTGATAGCATTACCAAATAAATTTTCAGGAAATTTGTATCATATAAACTCTCATCATGAATACTTTTTAAGTTTTTTGTCATTCAAAAAATTTATCTTTCAAAAATCTTATATAAAATAGTATTTAACTCTTTTTTATGACAGTCTTCTTATCCCATGCGTGTGAACAGATGCAAGGAAATCCTAAATAAAGCCATTCATATGAAAAAATCCTTAGAGAAGTTTGTTGGAGATGCAACTCGCCTAACAGATAAGCTTCTAGAATTGTGCAATAAACCGGTACTATCATAATCTTAGTGCTATAAACTGATGTTGGGTAATTATATATATATTTATATAATTTGAGCTGATTTTTTCATTTGATTAATTAAATTAAAATTCTAACATATAGGTGTACACATATATCAAAATGTATTATGTATTTTAATTATGTATGATTTATCTTAATAAAGCAGTTTTTAATATTTCTAATATATCTTACTTCAAAATACCTTCTAATATTTATAAAAGTTCTTCTTAATGTAAATTAAGAATTTTCTGAGGGTAGATATCCATGTTTCTCAGAAATTTTTAGTAGAGAATATGAAATAAGCCATAAAAATATAAGTATGTAAAATATTCAAAGTTACTTATAGTAGTCTCTATGATTATATATCTTTAAACTTTCAAAATTCATATACATTATTAAACTACACTTATGATAGGGAAGACGGTTGGGGTTTTGCTTTTCTTTCTTTTAGTATACATTTCAGTGCCTGTGAGGGGACAAGCACTATGCTAAGGGAAACAAGATGAATAAAATCTGTTCTCTGCCTGAGGTGCTTATAGTCTTATAGGGAACTAAGCAGATGGTTATCTAGAGTAATAAGTACTTTTTCAGTAGATTTGTGACTAAAGTAGGAATATGGTTACAGGAGTAACCCCATAATTCTACCTAAAGTATTAGAGAAAAAAACCCCAAGGATGTATGGTAAAGATAAAAGTGGGAGGTGGAGGTGGTTATAAGGAGGGAGAGAGAAGCTCTTTAATAAGGTACATAGCTAGACTTCACCTGAAAAATATTCAGAGTCCATCATTGTTTATAGATGAAAAGATACAGACTATTTCTCACCTTTCCTTTATCAATAAACATCTCAAAAGTGTAATCTGCATTTATTATCTCCATTAATCCCATTTGACCTCTGATACACTTGACATTATCAAAAACCGTGTTATGGTGGCCAACATTTATTAAAACACACTGTTGTAAGTGCTTTACATGTACAGATTTCCAGTTCTTTATCTGAAACTTTTGTGGCAAGCTACACCTAGAAATTCAGGATTTTTAAGATTTTTAAGGTAATATAGTGCATATTTAATATTTGATATTTCCACTGAGGGTAACCTGTTGGAGTATCCCATAATCAAACATGTAACTGTTTCTTCAGTGAGAGTTTGATTTACAGAGCTCTTTGGATTTTCTAATATCTGATAATAGATTTTAGGCCTCTACTGTCTCCTTTAATCATTAAACAATCCTATGATGTAGGTACTATTATTAATGAGGTAAATGGCAGAAGCTAAAATGGGTTGATTAGGAAACCACAGACTGCTGAGCCTTTGTAATTACAATATTGTAAAAGTGAAATTTTTGTTATAGTTGAATTTAAGGTAAACACAAATTAAAATGCACTATTTATTTTTTCAGGTTGATGGAAGTAGTTCCACATTAAGCATGAGCACTCATTTTAAAATGCTTAAAAAACTGGTAGGAGAAGCAACATTTAGTGAAATCCTCATTCCTCTGCAATCAGTCATGATACCTACACTTCCATCAATTCTGGGTACCCATGCTAACCATGCTAGCCATGAGCCATTTCCTGGACATTGGGCCTATATTGCAGGGTTTGATGATATGGTAAACTTCAGTTTTATATGACTATGATTTTAAAATTTAGTTGTTAACTTCAAATTAAGATAAAAAGTATGTTTCACAGAATCTACGTGAATCTTATTTGTGAAGAAAAAAAAAATTGGAAATACAGAAGAGTAAAACTAAACTCATTTGTACTGATGGCAAAAAAATTCAGTGATTAAAAAAAATTCTGATTCATGATTCACATTCACCCTAATGTTTTGATTTTTCAAATGCTCCTATTGTTTTAGTGTGACTATAATCTTTACTTTTTCACAGTTTGATTTTTCTTCTTCTTCTTTTTTTTTTTTTTTTTTTTGGAAACAGGGTCTCATTCTGTTGCCCAGGCTGGAGTACAGTGGTGCGATCTCAGCTCACTGCAACCTCTGCCTCTCAGGCTCAAGCAATTTGCTCACCTCAGCCTTTTGAGTAGCTGGGACTACAGGTGCATGTCACCATGCCCAGCTAATTTTTAAAATTTTTTGAAGATACGGGGTTTCGTCATGTTGCCTAGGCTAGTCTCAAACTCCTAGGCTCAAGCCATCCTCCTGCTCAGCCTTCCATGTTAGTATAACAAACGTGAGCCACTGTACCCAGTCTCTGCTTTGTTTTTAATTTAAGCAGTATTATTCACCTTATTTACTCACTTCATTAGGTACACTTAATTTTGGAGGAGTTTGTTTTTTCAGAAATCAAATTACTTTTAATTGATAAAGCATTGAAAAACAGAGTCTCAGTCTTTGCAGAAAGATCCTGAAAAGATGTTTCAAAAATCCTTTAAACATTTTGACTGCTTTGAAGGGGGCTGTCTAGATTTGAATATATAAGTACTTGTATTGGCGATGAAGTAATCTTTTTATGTCATAGCTATTTTTAATGGGTGAAAATGTTTCTGTTCATAGACAGTCATTATTTTCATAGGTCATAGATAATTAAAATAAAAAAATTTTTAAATACAAATTCACTACATAATGTAGCTTGTAATATTCTTTTTTTTTTTTTTTACATAACTCAAGGTTTATAATATATAGACATTTACACAGAAATTTTTGGCCCTAATTCATATATAACTCATCATCTTTTAGGTGGAAATTCTTGCTTCTCTTCAGAAACCAAAGAAGATTTCTTTAAAAGGGTCAGATGGAAAGTTCTACATCATGATGTGTAAGCCAAAAGATGACCTGAGAAAGGATTGTAGACTAATGGAATTCAATTCCTTGATTAATAAGGTTTGGAAATAGTTTGCTTTTATTTTATTTATTTATTTTTTATTTTAAAAAAAATTTGACAATTATAAAACCAGAATGCTTTTATTTCAGAGTTGCTATAATTACTATCAATCTGATATAGGCATTTTAGTATGCAAACGGATCACTCTTAAAAAGCAGGAATGAAATATACTGTCTTTTTCATTTTCACTTAATTTTTTTATTGAGATAAAATGTACATGCATAAAACTTAACATTTAACAGTTTTTGAAGCATATCATTCAGTGGCATTAAGTACATTCACATTGTTGTACAATCATCACCACCATCCCTCTCCAAAACTTTTTTCATCTTCCCAAATTGGAACTCTGTATCTATTAAACAATAACTTCCCATTTCCCTTCCCCTCAGCCTTCAGCAGCCACCATTTACTTTGTCTCCATGAACTTAACCATTTGAGGTACCTCATATAAGTGCAGTATTTCTCCTTTTATGACTGGCTTAAATCACTTGGCATTATTCAAAGTTCATTCATTTTATAGCAAGTGTCAGAATTTTCTCCCTCTAAAAGCCGAATAATAGTCTAATGTTTTCCATCCACATTTTATTTATCTGTTTATCCAATGATGGACATTTAGATGCTTCTACCTTTTGCCTGTTGTGTTAATATATTTATCAAAAGATAAATAGGCTGAGTGCAGTGGCTCAGACTTGTAATCCTAACACTTTCGGAGGCCCAGGAAAGAGGACCACTTGAGGCCAAGAGTTTGAGACCAGCCTGACCTATATAGTGAAACCCCGTCTCTACAAAAAATAAAAAAAAATGAGCCAGGCATGTGCCTGTAGTCCCAGCTACTCAGGAGGCTGAAGCAGGAGTATCGTTTGAGCCCAGGAGTTTGAGGCTGCAGTGAGCTATGATCATGCCACTGCACTCTAGCCCAGATGACAGAGCCAAGACTCTGACTCTTATAAATAAATAAATAGATAAATGAAAGGTAATCATTAGCATTTTTTCAGTTCTATTGGTATTTGATTTCTATCTCAAAGATGATATGAGGAATCTTATTAAAGGGTTATTATAAATGTATAGTTTTATATATTTTGAATTATTCTGTAACCAGGTATTTGTAAATGCATAGCATATATTTTTTTCCATTGGTAAAAATTGATCCATACTGTGGAAAGATGAAACTTCATTATTTTTCTAAAAGCTTTTTCTCCTTTCTTCTCATTGCCTTCCCACATTTTAAAGTCATAGATCTTTAGCATAGAAAAGATGTAGCACGAGATGAGTTTTTTAAAAAAGAACAGTTTTCGTCTGCTTGGTTTAACCAAAAGTAATTTAAAAATTAATACCACATTAAAAACCTATTTCAAAAGCAATATGAAAAGGAGGATCATTTTTTATTTTAACACATTGTTTGGGCTGGGTGTGGTGGCTCATGCCTGTAATCCCAGCATTTTGGGAGGCTGAAAAGGGCAGATCACTTGAGGCCAGCAGTTTGAGACCATCCTGGCCAACATGGCAAAAACCTTTTTCTACTAAAAATACAAAAATTAGCCAGGCACGACGGGTGTACGCACGTATTCCCAGCTACTTGGGAGGCTGAGGCATGAGAATTGGTTGAGCCTGGGAGGCGGAGGTTGCAATGAGCCCAGATCGTGCCACTGCACTCCAGCCTGGGTGACAGAGTGAGATTCTGTCTCAACAACAACAACAAAAAAGTATTGTTTGTTAAAATGGTATCTTAATTCACTAACTACTGAACCATTAGTATGTTCTCTCCAAAGCTCCCTGAGTGTTTTTCTGAGTATCAGATTTACTTGAGTATCAAGTGGCCTGGCTTTAGTTTACAAATTTACATTAATCAGCTTTGTTACTTTAATTATTTTGTTACATTTTCCCTCATGAACATGGTAAGATAAAAGAGCCTGATTGTAAAAAACTATGTAAGTTTTGGAGGCCACACACTGATCTTTATATGAGATTCTATGGCCACATTGTTTTCTTGGTAGTTATGGAACCTATTTCCTAAAGTGTAAAATGTATTTTTGGTCAGGGATTGTGCTTTTGAATTGAGCAAGTTACAATTATAGATGTGTGCTTACTTCATACAGGTCTAGAATTAAACATAATACTGTTTATTTTTACCTGATATATCAGGATCAATCAGATGAAATACGTAAGCCTTTCTTCTGCTAAAGGATAGCTTTTGAAATAAGGTTGTGATAAACCGCAAGAGAAGCAATACATTTTGAGGATGTCATAGAACTCATGCTCTGTTGTTTATGTATTTTAGAAATAATTAAAATTGTCCGGGCGTGGTGGCTCACGCCTGTAATCCCAGCACTTTGGGAGGCTGAGGCGGGCGAATCACAAGGTCAGGAGATCGAGACCATCCTGGCTAACATGGTGAAACCCCGTCTCTACTAAAAATACAAAAAAATTAGCTGGGCGTGGTGGCAGGCGCCTGTAGTCCCAGCTACTCGGGAGGCTGAGGCAGGAGAATGGCGAGAACCCGGGAGGCGGAGCTTGCAGTGAGTCGAGATCGCGCCACTGCCCTCCACCCTGGGCGACAGAGCAAGACTCCCTCTCAAAAAAAAAAAAAAGAAATAATTAAAATTAAATAGCAGTCTCTGTGCCTAAAGACTTACTGTTTCAGTAATACCTCTAAAGCAATAGAAAATAAAACAGCAGTATTTTGTCATTGTTAAATATACAACTTAAATATTTTAAACACAATATTCTTGTCACATTAATAGTGAATAATTAAAAAGAAGGGCCTACCCAGGACATTTTTAATAATTTGTAAATAGAGATACTGTCCCAGTAGTTTCCTTCCCTACCATTCAGGAGAATTATTCATGTATACCACATAGTAAGCCTTCATCGACATTCTTTTGTTATGAAATGAGCAATCTTTAGATATATTTGATATAATGTTTAGAAATTTTGAGTTCTATCTTGTTTTTAAATTTCTGTGTATTTTTTAACAGTGCTTAAGAAAAGATGCAGAGTCTCGTAGAAGAGAGCTTCATATTCGAACATATGCAGTTATTCCACTGAATGATGAATGTGGGATTATTGAATGGGTGAACAACACTGCTGGTTTGAGACCTATTCTGACCAAACTATATAAGGAAAAGGGTACTAAAATTCTTATAAATATACAGTATGGGTATAATAGCTATTAAGTTATATAATATGGGTATATTGGTATTAATATATGTTAGCCTATATTTTTTGATATAAGCCATAGTGAAATTTCTAGATTTTATATATGGAAACACTTAAGTGTTTCCCTCCTTTCTTTCCTTCCTTCCTTCCTTCCTTCCTTCCTTCCTTCCTTCCTTCCTTCTTTCCTTCTATTTTGATTCCTTCCCTGTCTTCATCCCAATAGGATTTGAGGTAGCTTACAAAACTATATATGAATATTTGTTTTTCACAGATATTGGTTAACAATTCTGAAACTACTTTATGTATATATAGTACTAGTCTTTAGCAAATAAGTAAATATGTTGTGTATAATGAGAGCCAGTTTTCTCATTGTTGGAGAAAGGAAAGAGAGAAGGCCAGAATGAAGTCTTACGTTTTAGATTGGAATAAGAGGCTCCAACTGTCCAAACTTGGGATAATTTGAGCAATAAAATAAATAATGATTGTAAACTATTATAACCCATGGAATAAACAAACAAATATGAGTCCATACTGATATAAATAAATATTTGAGTAAATAAATAGGGAAGTGAAAGAAATAAATAGGAAATAAGGAATTTCTTCCTTATATTCTAATAGAATTTCAATGAATAAATGTAGAAAGGATGATGGAAATAGGAAATCACCAATTAACAAACACTATAGTAATACTTATTGTAGGCAATGATTATTAATGAATGCTAAAATTAATAGGCAAAGATGAGAAACAAGTTATTTGAAGAATCTTGAAGTATCTCCCTATCAGATACTTATCAATTATAAAGGGAAAAGTATAGTAACTTTAGAGAAACAAAAATATAACTGGTCCAAACTCCTTACAAATGTCAAAGTAATGAAAGACAAAGAAAGAGATTTCCCAGATTTGATGACATTAAGGAGTTGACATTTGATGACAACTAAATGTAATGTGTAATCCTGGATTGGATCCTGACCCCCAAACAAAGTGTGTTAGTGGGACAGCTGGTGAAATTTGAATAAAGTCAGAAGTTTGGTTAATAATACTGTAACAATAAGAATTTCCTGATTTGAATAATTGTACTATTGTTATGCAAGAATGAACATTAAGGAAAGCTGGGTGAAGAATATGTGGGAACTCCGTATCGATGATGTAACTTTTTGTAGCATCTAAACTTATTTTAAAATAAGATGTTTTTAAAGTGCATATGGTATAATACATTAAAAATGAATAGATCAAGTTATCAAAGTGAAGTAGAAAATAAGTGTATGTTTTCATACATAATTTGTATGGTATTTGCCATAACAAATTACTGCAAACTAGGCGATTTTAAACAGTAGAAATTTATCTTCTCATGGTTCTGGAGGCTAAAGATATAATATCAAGATGTCATTAGAACCATGACCTCTCTGAAGGCTAATGTTCCTTGCCTTTCTTTTAACCTTTTGGTGTTCTGTGGCTTCTGGATGTATTGTACCACATTGTCTTTATTGTTACATAGCATTGTCTCTATGTCTCTGTGTCTCCATTTTCTCACAAGAATACCAGTCAATGGATTATTGAATTAAAGGCCCACCTTAATGACTTTGTCTTAACAACATTACATCTGCAAAGATCCTGTTTCTGAATAAGCTCACATTCCTGGGTACCAAGAATTAGGATTTCAGCATATTTTTTGAGAGATAAAGTTCAATTTATAACATTAAGTAATACTGTTAAATTAATATATAATGGGTATTATGCCAAGTGTGTTATGTACATTATTTTATTTATTATTGTTAACGCGCCTGATTATCCCTATTTTATGGACAGTGCCAGAGAACTTAACGTAACTTGTCTGAGTTCACAGTTGCAAAACTGAAACTCAAAGACGCTTGAGTCAGAGTTCAAAGAACTTGCTGTTGACTATTTTATTTATAAGTATGAAATATTGTATATGTCTGAGTTTGGATTTGAAAATATATTTTTTCTTTGATAATTTGTGTCAGTGTAAAATACATGTATATATACATATATATTGATATGTACATATATATGCAAAATAAGTTCATTCATTTGGGACTTAATTCTGAGTCTTGTATTCTGGAACTATTTGATTTCACAACACTGGTTTTAACTGACATTAATTTTCTTTTTTTTTTTTTTTTTTTTTTTGAGACGGAGTCTCGCTGTGTCACCCAGGCTGGAGTGCAGTGGCGCGATCTTGGCTCACTGCAAGCTCCACCTCCCGGGTTTACGCCATTCTCCTGCCTCAGCCTCCGAGTAGCTGGGACTACAGGCGCCCGCCACCTCGCCCGGCTAGTTTTTTTTTGTATTTTTAGTAGAGACGGGGTTTCACGGTGTTAGCCAGGATGGTCTCGATCTCCTGACCTCGTGATCCACCCGCCTCGGCCTCCCAAAGTGCTGGGATTACAGGCTTGAGCCACCGCGCCCGGCCCAACTGACATTAATTTTCATCAATAAGAGGCTTCATTTGGGTAACTACAGTGGTCCCCCCTTATCTGGGGGATTGCTTCCAGAATACCCTCACATATCAAAATCCACACATACTCAAGTCTCACAGTCAGCCCTGCAGAACCTTCATGTATGAAAAGTCAGCCCTCAGTATATAATGATTTTGCATCACATGTTTTTGATCCATGTTTGGTTGAAAAATATCACATGTAAGTGGACCCACACAGTTCAAATTCACATTGTTCAAGGGTCATCTGTATCAAGGGAAGATAATGTGGTTTATTATTTTATTATATAACCAGTAACTTTATGTATGCTTAATTGAAAATTTTTCATTTATGCTTGTTTTTCAATAACAATTTGAAAAGAAGTAGGTGTTTCCTGGCCAATTTTAACAAAAAAAATTTTTTTTTTCATTTGGCTGATGTGATTATTGGATATCACTCTTCCTTGCAGGAGTGTATATGACAGGAAAAGAACTTCGCCAGTGTATGCTACCAAAGTCAGCAGCTTTATCTGAAAAACTCAAAGTATTCCGAGAATTTCTCCTGCCCAGGCATCCTCCTATTTTTCATGAGTGGTTTCTGAGAACATTCCCTGATCCTACATCATGGTAGGTTACCAAGAATATTATATGTTGTTATGGTTGAATGTTTATTTTTAATATTTTAGATTTATATTCACCTCATATGGTATATGGATATTTCATAGGCATTGTGTTTCTTTTAGGTACAGTAGTAGATCAGCATACTGCCGTTCCACTGCAGTAATGTCAATGGTTGGTTATATTCTGGGGCTTGGAGACCGTCATGGTGAAAATATTCTCTTTGATTCTTTGACTGGTGAATGCGTACATGTAGATTTCAACTGTCTTTTCAATAAGGTATGTGATGTGAGTTACTCTTACTAATTGTATATTTTCCCCCAATTTCCTTTTCTCAACAACTGTTCTTCCTTGATATACCTGTTGGTAGCAGTTATACTCACAGTTGAGTTATATTGATAATTTGTTGACTAGTTTTCATCAGTGGATCATGTAGTAATGCATATTAGGATGGAGAGAACTTAGAAGAGTGATACTGTACAGCTAGTACTGAATTTGAAGTCCAAGAACATAGGTTTATGTTCTGACTCAGTTATTAGTTATGTGAATATGGGCAGATCAGTTCATTTTACTGACACTCAGTTTTAGAGAGACAGAGTAGTTTAATATGATAGTTTCCAATTCTAGCAACATATCAGAATTATCCAATAATTTTAAAAAAATTTATAGATACCCAGGAGATTCAGATTCTGTAGATCCAGAGTGGGGCCTGGGAATAAATTGAGGCAATTGGACCCATCTTTAAGGCCCCCTACAATTTTCCAGTATTAGAATCCTGCAGGGCAGACTGGTAGATTAGCGCACTATTTTCTTCACTTCCATCATCTACAGGTTGCGTTGTGCTATCACAAGAAACCAAGAAAGATCACAGATCCAACTGAGAACAAATCAGATATAAAACACTGGCATGGGTTAAACCATACAAGAGAGGAATTTAGGGTAACTGACTGGAGGGATGAAAGGTCCCTAGAAAAGGCAGATTAGAGGACAGCAGAAAATGAACAACTGGACTTCATTATATGACATGTTTTATTTCCTTTATGAGGGGATGTAAGCATCTGACCCTTGGCTGCTTCTCATCTCTTGTTTTAAGATGAAAGTGTTAAAGAAAAATAGAAATATATGAGAATATTTGTATTTCATATTATTCAAGAAAGACAAAGAAAATATGAGACTAAATATTGAATGCACAAACTTTCTCTGTAATACTGTTTATTCACTGTACTAAACTCAGTGAAAGGTAATCCACTTATCTCCTAGATCTTATCCAAGATCAAGTATGGTTTCAGTTCTATAAAAGCAAAGGCAGAGAGCTACATGGCTCCTTCATGTTACAAACCTCTAATGTAATTACAACATAAATATTTTGAAGGTATTTTTGCTCTTTGTTGAAAGAATCTGGAAATGAAGTTATCTGAGTAAAGATTTTTAAATTCTAACATTGTTAGTTTGTAACAAAATGTATTGTTTCTAAGGGAGAAACCTTTGAAGTTCCAGAAATTGTACCATTTCGCCTGACTCATAATATGGTTAATGGAATGGGTCCTATGGGAACAGAGGGTCTTTTTCGAAGAGCATGTGAAGTTACAATGAGGCTTATGCGTGATCAGCGAGAGCCTTTAATGAGGTAATCATCTATACTTTGTAAATAATTTAACAGTAACCTTGAATATAATTATTGGCCCCTACATATGTTTGTTTTTATATGGGAACCACTTTGCACTGACTGAAATAGTTTTTTTAAATAATAGCTTTATGCAGATATAATTTACATACCATAAATTCACCCTTTTAAAGGTACATAATTAAGTGGTTTTTAGTATAGTCACAAGATTGTGCAACCATTACCACTATCTAATTTTAAAACATTTTCATCAGCCCAAAAAGAAATTCCACAGGCATTAGCAGTCACTCCTGATTCCTTCGTCCTCCCACCCCTGCTATCTACTTGTAACCACTCATATATAATATTCTCTGTCTCTATGGATTTACCTGTTCAGGACATTTCATATAAATGGAATCATCTAATATGTGGCCTTTCATGTTTGTCTTCTTTCACTTAACGTAATATTTTCAGTGTTCATCATGTATCAGTATTTCATTGTTTTTTATTGCCAAATGGTATCCTGTTACATGGATATACTACATTTTCTTTTTCTGTTCATCAGTTAAGAGACATTTAGATTGTTTCCACCTTTTTTGTATTATAAATAGTTTGGCTGTGAACATTGTGCACAAGTTTTATGTGGACATATGTTTTCGGTTCTCTTGTGTATACCTGGGAGTGGAATTGCTGGGTCATATGTTAAATGCTATACTTAACGTTTTGAAGAACTCTCAAATCATTTTCCAAAGCAGTTGTAACAATTTATAATCCCACTAGTAATGTATGTGGGTTTCAATTTCTCTACATCTTTTCTCACACTGGTTATTGTCTGCCTTTTTATTTTCCCCATTCTAGGGATGTGAAGTTGTATCTCATTGTGGTTTTAATTTGCATTTCCCTAATGACCAGTGATGGTACGCATCTTTTCATGTGTTTGTTGGCCATTTGTAGATCATCTTTGGACAAATGTCTATTGAAATCCTTGGCCCACTTTTAAATTGGGTTGTCTTTTTATTCTTTTTATTTTTTTTCCTTTGAGACTGGGTTTCGCTGTCACCCAGTCTGGAGTGCAGTGGCATGATCTCGGTTCACTGCAATATCTGCCTCCTGGGTTCAAACAATTCTCATGCCTCAGCTTCCTAAGTAGCTGGGACAGCATGTGCGCATGAGCCACCATGTCTGGCTAATTCTTGCGTTTATAGTAGAGTTTGGGTTTTACCATGTTGGCCAGGCTGGTCTTAAACTCCTGACCTCAAGTGATCCTCCTGCCTTGGCCTCCCAAAGTGCTGGGATTATAGGCATGAGCCACCATGCCTGGCCTATTCTTGAGTTGTAAGAGTTTGTTTGTTTGTTTGAGACAGTCACCCAGGCTGGAGTGCAGTAACATGATCTCCACTCACCGCAACCTCCACTTCCTGGGTTCAAGCGATTTCCCTGCCTCAGCCTCCCCAGCAGAGAAGGGGTTTTGCCATGTTGCCCAAACGGGTCTCGAACTCGTAAGCTCAAGCCATCCACCCGCCTCAGCCTCCCAAAGTGCTGGGATTACAGGCATGAGCCACCCTGCCCAGCCAAGTTGCAGGAGTTCTTTACACATTTTGGATACGAGGCCTTTATAAGATATGATTTTCAAATATTTTCTTCCATCCGTGGGTTGTCTCTTCTCTTTCTTTGATGATGGCCTTTGAAACATAAAAGTTTTAAATTTTGATGCAGTCTAATTTGGTTTTTTTTCTTCTGGTTATTTTTGGTGTTTCTGGTGTCATATCTAAGAAACGATTCCCTAATCCAAAGTCATGAAGATTTATACCTATGTGTTCTTCTAAGTATTTTTGACTTTTAGCTCTGCTATTTAGAACTTTGATCTGTCTTCAGTTATTTTGTATATATGGTGTAAGGCAGGGGTCCATATTCATTTTTTTTGCATGTGCATATCCATTTGTCCTAGCACCATTTTTTGAAAAGAATATTTTCCCCCTCATTTAATTATCTTGGCTTTTTTATTGAAATGGTCAATTGATTTTCAGCCATATTCTATTGATCTATATGCCTAACCTTACCCTAACAACACAGTATTTTGATTATTGTACCTTTGTCGTAAATTTTGAAATCAGAAAGTGTGAGTGCTCCAACTTTGCTTTTTTCCCCCAAGATCATTTAGCTATTATGGGTCCCTTGTATTTCCATATTAATTTTAAAATCAGTTTGGATTTTGATAGGAATGACATTGAATTTGTAAATCAATTAGGGAGTATTGCTGTCTTAACCATATTAAGTCTTCTGATCCATGAACATGGAAGGTTTTTCCATTTATTTGAATTTTATTTTTTTCATCAGTGTTTTGCGGTTTTTAGGGTCAAGTCTTATATTTAACTTTTTAAAACTGTATTCCTAAGTATTTTATTCCTTTTGGTTTTATTCTAAATGGAATCTTTCTTAATTTCATTTTTGGATTGTTCATTGCTAGTGTATAGATATACAATTGATATTTATATATTGATATTATATCTTACAATCTGCTGAATTCAAGTATTAGTTCTAATAATTATTTTTGTGACTTCCTTAAGATTTTCTTTCCGCAACAAACATGTCATCTGCAGATATCGTTTTCCTTCTTCCTTTCTAATATCAATGCCTTTTATTTCTTTTTCTTGCCTACTTGCCCTAGCTAAATCAATGTCGAATAGACATGCTAGAAGTGGACATCCTTGTCTTGTTCCTGATCTTAGGGGTAGAGCAGTCAGTCTTTGACCTTTAAGTATGAAGTTAGCTGTGGGAAACAGATTGTTTGAAAGGACCTTTAAAGCTTATTTATTCACCTTCATTATTTAAAAGCTGTCTATCAGACATTATGGTAGAATACTGGTTAGTTGGACATATGCAAAAGCAAATTCTCTGAAATAGGAAGTATATCATAACTAGTTAGAGGTTTATTACAGTAACCCAGGAAAGGATGATAGTGTACTGGATAGTATCACGGCAGCAGAGACAGAGATAAGTGAAGAGATTCCAAAGAGATTTAGGAGGTGTAATTGCATGTTAGAGGAAGACGGGGCAAGGATGATTCCTAGATTTTTGTCTAGGTAGATGATGATTTGGGGAATACGGAGAAATAGTTGGGAAAAGGTAATGAATTTTATTTTGGAGATACTGAGTTTGAGGTGCTTGGAACATATCCAACTGGGTATTTCCCATAAGTAATTGGATTTGATGTTTAGAGTGCAGAAAAAAAGGTCTGGGCTAGATCTCTATGGTAGCTATAGATGTTATATGGTTATTGAAGACATGGTAAGGGATAAAACTCCTTCATTCAACATATAGGCATTTACCAGTTCACAGTATACACTTAGAGATGGCACATAGAACTCATCTTACTCTATTCTCCAAAACACCTCTGACTCTCCTCTATCTTGCCTTTTTTCCTGCCTTCCCTTCTCTTACCCTCCCCTCACACCAAAACAGAAATTTCACATAACTTAATGAAGAGGTAGTAATGTGTATTATAAGAGTATTACCATTAGCTTCTTATCCTTCACTTAAATATTGATGTTAGCAAGATTTCTTCATGCAAAGGTAACATCGTACCCCAATATTTGTTTCAATTTTAGTGTCTTAAAGACTTTTCTACATGATCCTCTTGTGGAGTGGAGTAAACCAGTGAAAGGGCATTCCAAAGCACCACTGAATGAAACTGGAGAAGTTGTCAACGAAAAGGTTAGTAGAAGGTATAGCTTGATACGGGCTGTAGTCCTCATCTCTACAAATGAACTTGATATGCAGCTATCATTCTCATCTCTATGCATGAGAACTGCTTGGAAATACTGTTAGTGACTATTGATTACTCTGAAATCTAGTTCTCTAGTATCACGATGCCATAAGTTTTCTTTTTGTCACTAATGTTAACAGTATTCTCATTTGTATAATAAAACTGTTCATGGCACACTTGTTTAACCATAGACAATTCACAGTTATGAGATATAGTAGGAAAAACTTAAGTACAAATTGCCTGAACTTACAGAACAACAGGTCTGAGCTTTAATATCATACTAGTATGTCACAAGCTATGTTAACAAATGCAATTCACTTCTTACTTAGTTGAAGCTGCAAAGTTTGCAGATAGTTTTGTTGTTGTTGTTGTTGTTGTTGTTGTTGAGACAAAGTCTTGCTCTGTCATCCAGGCTGGAGCACAGTGGCACAATCTTGGCTCACTGCAACCTCTGCCTCCCCTGTTCAAGCAGTTCTCCTGCCTTAGCCTCCCAAATAGCTGGGACTACAAGCATGCACCACCACAGCCGGCTAATTATTATATTTTTAGTAGAGATGGGTTTCACCGTGTTGGCTAGGCTGGTCTTGAACCCCTGGTCTCAAGTGATCCACCCACCTCAGCATCCCAAAATGCAGGGATTATAGGCATAAGCCACTGCACCTAGCTCAGATAGTTGTTTTTAATAAGTTAGAATAAATTGAGGATTATTTTTGGCGGGGAGGCCACTCTTACATCTTTAACAAGTCTTGGCCGGGCGCGGTGGCTCAAGCCTGTAATCCCAGCACTTTGGGAGGCCGAGACAGGCGGATCACGAGGTCAGGAAATTGAGACCATCCTGGCTAACATGGTGAAACCCCATCTCTACTAAAAAAAATACAAAAAACTAGCCGGGCGAGGTGGCGGGCGCCTGTAGTCCGTGCCACTCGGGAGGCTGAGGCAGGAGAATGGCGTAAACCTGGGAGGCGGAGCTTGCGGTGAGCTGAGGTCCGGCCACTGCACTTCAGCCTGGGCGACAGAGCAAGACTCTGACTCAAAAAAAAAAAAAAAGTCTTGTACAGGCTTACTAAATACAATGAATTATACCAACTATACTCTAATAAAGAGTAAAAATTTACATTCCAGTTAACTACCTTAAGAGTTTAAATCCACTTTCATCCCACTGATATAGCTTGAGGAAGGCTAGACCCGTACGCCCCCATCCTTCATGTCATCCTTAACCCTTTGTCTTGAGAAAGGAGGTTTAGCTGCTTCTTTAGTTCTTCAATTTCTTTTTCTTGCTCTATTATCTTCATCTGTAGGGTGAGATTAATATTTCCAGAATTTTGGAAAAGTTCACTCTGTAGCAGTTGAAGAGCAGATGGTCTCTGGGACATGTTCCTTTTCATTAAGTGCTAGATATACTTGGCTTGTAGTGGATACCTTTTACTGAGGGATTCCAGTATCTGACCAGTTCTTGAACCTGTTAAAACTTCTGCTTGCTCCATTTCTGTTCTAAACAGCTGAAAGAGCTCTAGCAGAATCACACTCAAGCTATATACATATCTAACTGGACAAAGCCAGCCCTGGTCTCTACAAATAGTTTTTTTTTAATTAGCCGGGTACAGTGGCACACTGCTGTAGTCCCAACTACTTGGGAGGCTGAGGTGGGAGGATCACTTGACCCCAGGAGTTGGAGGCTGCTGTGAGCTATGATGACCCCACTGCACTCCAGCCTGGGCAAGAATGAGACCCTTGGCATCATACTCAGATCCTTCCAACTGTTGGGATGAAGCATACAGAAAAGTGCCCACTCTGGATATATGTGTTGGTGTTCTCTTTCCGTTTCTATTGGTCCAGTCTGTGTTCTTTTGTAAGATGTCTGGGCAAGCCAGACCAAAGTCTCCTATTTTTACTTGCTGATCAGAGCCATGAAGAAAAATATTTCTAGGCTTCAGATCTCTGTTTACAATTCCCATGTTATGTATGTAAAACACACCTTCCACTAATTCTTGAAAATTTTTTGTTGCAACATTGGCCATAAGGACAAGCAAACTTATCCACACACTCTTGGCCCTGTTTGTTTCTCTCGGCTAGCCAGTCCCACAGGTGGAGTTGCACACCTGCATCTGGATGTGCAGCATCAGGTGGTACTGCACCTCTATCCCCAACAAGTTGAAGTTTTCTTTGGAAGATTCCTCAGTGGATGTGAAATTCTCCTCTTGGAGGGAATTACAGCTGAGCAGCAGGGGCTGTTCCACAACTGACCTGGTGGACAAACCCGCCAAGCCATTTTCCAGGAGCTCCAGGGATGATTCAAATTCACTGGTGTCTCTTAAGATGGAATTGATGGTATAGTTCACCAGCTTGTTATTCTGAGTGTCAGATTCTCAAAAGGGTTTTTCTTTTCTGAGGTGAGCTTAGTGAAGATAATGGATGAGCTGCTACTTTCACCATTTTTAACACCGTATTGGTATCTGTCCTCTGCTTGGTCGGAGAACACTTCCAGAAATGGCAACTGAATGGAAGCTCTATCTGCTTGTGGTTGGGATCACTTGAACATGTTCTGTCCACGCAGTGTGATAACCAATGATATTAGGGTGCTGGACTGCCAGCACCTTCATTCCTCATAGTTCCTTCATGCAATCTTAGTTGCACCCTTAATCAGAATTTTTTAAATTGCATAATACTGACCATCTAATTTATTCCTGACCTTGTATACTCTTCCATATCCACCTTTTCCTAAGATGGCAAGTTTTTCAAATTCATTTAAGTAACATGAAGTTTGTGCTTCAAAGGCTACTTCCCTTGATCTGATTTTTCTGGATATGAGAAATAGTCTCACAAGGATCCTGATGAACTCTCTCTTTAGTGCACTTCATTAAGTGAGTAATAGCTCTGTGGTGATGTAGTCTCAATGAGCTAAACTCGTCACAAGTGAAAGAACACAGCAGACCCATTAGGATAAAGGTCTGGCAAAGTAACTTAAACACCTGTCTTAAATGAACTGGGTTTGGTTCATGCACATGGCTCAAGTGCTTCACCAAAGAAATAAGTAGGAGCTGGTTTGCAACTGCATAAAGGAAAAGTTGGCTGTTGTAGGGGTTCTTTTAAACACCTGGAGTTCTGCTGGAACATAAGTCACATTTGGAGTCCAGGCTCTTGGCAGAAAAGTCGATGGCAGACAGCACAGCAACAGCCCCCATCCCGTGGCCCTCCTCTTTGCATTCGCGGGCTGCAGCCCAGCCCACCGGCCCACCCAGCACCACCTCCAAGAATTATTCTTATAATAACTTTATTCTTCCTTTTGCATTCAGATATGCTTAAGAAATTGTACAGTTCCAAGTAGCTCACTTAGAACACCCATTTGTGTGTACTAACATCATGTAAATATTAGGCAGTAGATCATTGTTATTCAAATATTCATTCAAATGTTTAAGTACTAAACACTTCCAAAGCAGATTTTAAAAATTATTTTTCTAGAATTGTAATGTGTAAATAATTCCCTGATATTTCACGTAGTCCAGAAACATGTCCAAGCAGTTGATGTTGAATCAATCTTGCAGGCCTCAAAATCAGTATCACAAGTTAACTGTATTTGTTCGCTTCTTTTCCTGTATTTGCTCTTACAAAAGGGGTATTGGTCAGTAAAATGGTATTAACATTTATTAAATGTCAAAATATAAAGAAAGGTAGAAATTCTGAATTATCAACATCTGTTTTTGGTTTTATATTTCTTCTTTTTAGGCCAAGACCCATGTTCTTGACATTGAGCAGCGACTACAAGGTGTAATCAAGACTCGAAATAGAGTGACAGGACTGCCATTATCTATTGAAGGACATGTGCATTACCTTATACAAGAAGCTACTGATGAAAACTTACTATGCCAGATGTATCTTGGTTGGACCCCATATATGTGAAATGAAATTATGTAAAAGAATATGTTAATCTAAAAGTAATGCATTTGGTATGAATCTGTGGTTGTATCTGTTCAATTCTAAAGTACAACATAAATTTACGTTCTCAGAGCAACTGTTATTTCTCTCTGATCATTAATTATATGTAAAATAACATTCAGTTGTTAAGAAATAAACTGCTTTCTTAATACATACTGTGCATTATAATTGGAGAAATGGAATATCATGTGTTCTTATGGTCAAAAACTGTATTTGCAAGAAACAAGCAAGCCTAACCTAATTTCATTTTACAACTTCTATTGATTTCCTTTTAAAAGTCCTAGCTATTGTAAGGATTCACTTGAAGAACAAAATTATATGGAATAAATACCGTGGGCAAGGCATTGCGCCAGCCTTGTGCATAGAGTTACCCTCTCCTGCCCTCCAGGAAGTGACAGTCTAGTAAGAGAGATATATAAATATAAATATAAATATAAATAGCATATCATTAAGTTCACTTAATATAACTTTGTTTTAAAGTGTGATAGGGAAAAAATATAAGCCAAGAAGCGTGAATATGAAAACAAAATAAACATTCTGTAATTTGTATGATGCTGCCATACTGCAGTCCCAGAATGCAGAATCCAGTGGTCATGAAAGACAGTGATACTTAGCATTTCCTGAGATCTTAAAATCCAAAAAGTATTAAATGTTTAAGGTTTTTCTGTAAGTTTTCGTTCAGAAGACAAATACAAAGTAACGAGGTTACTACATTCAAATAAGTGGAAAACTCTTACATTTAAAACTGATAATTTCACTTAAATTGATAGAACTCTCCTTTGCTGTCCAGTTGAAAGTGTGATGGAGAAAAATATGATAAACGCGGACGCATGAATGTAAAAACTAAACATTAAATGATTTCGTATCCAAGGTCTTATGTTAACAGTTGCGGGGGGCGGGTACTTGGGAAATTTTTGAACAATTTGGAAAAGAACGTTTTTAAAAAAACTTTACCGTGGGTTTAAATTCCTCAGAGAAAAAAATTCTTGGCAAAACAAACTAAGCCAAATAAATCATCATTCCAAATCTGTTTGAAAAATACTGAGATTAGCAACCCTAGGAGACAGAAGCGTAACAAAAATGAGTGTTCGATACCCTTCCCACACCTTCGTGCGGTTTTTATGCCAATTCCAAATCCACTTAGAAAGCATAGCTCTATCCTGGGGCATTTTCGCACCTACGTGGAAGCACACGAGCAAACCTCCGCAGATCCCCCGACCGCCACTGACCAGTACCGCGGCCCCGGCTGCGCGAGGCCAGGCGGGCTAAGCCCCGCCCCTGGGACGGCCTCGGATCCTGCCGCTCTAGGCCCAGCGGGCGCTCTCTATGGTCGGCCGGGCGGTGTGTTGTCATCCGCGGAGCGACGGCCGGAGGCGGCGGGGGGAGCCCCGGCGGGGCGTTTGGTTTCGGTTTGGCCCTGACTGGGATTAGTGTTGACGGTCGAAATGGGAGTCCCCAAGTTTTACCGATGGATCTCAGAGCGGTATCCCTGCCTCAGCGAAGTGGTGAAAGAGCATCAGGTGGGTGAGCGAGGGGCAACGGCTCAGAAGGCCGAGGACCCGGGGCTCAGCGGCCCTCTCCACCCTGGAGCTGCGGCTTTCGGGCCACCTCTTTCCCCTCGTCGTCTGGACGATAAGTGGCATAGGGAGGGGGACGGAAGGTTTGAGGACGCCCGGATGAGCCGAAAGGGACCAAGGAGGCAGGTTGCCTGTGTGTGGACAGAGCCATTGGGTTCACGGCCGCTCTGACAGCTCCTGCTTCGGCTGGTCCTTCCGCGATTCCGAAATGAAGTCCTGGGAAAGAACGCTTTTACCGTTCTCCGGTTTCCTCTCGGGAACCTGCAAGTTGCCTTTTTCTTACAGAGGCTGCGAAGCTGGGGTGGGTGTCCTCGTAGGTTCCCCCATCCCACCCAGAGCGGCAGACCCACGTACAAACAATAACAGCCGCCTCCACACGCAGTCACCTTGTTTACTTTACCTGATCTAGAGCGCTGCCCACCCGCCTAGACTTTCCGACGTGGCTGACGGTTCATATTGATGATGCCTTTTGTTACTTTCTGTTATCTCAAAAGCACCACCAATCCCCCGTTGCCAAAACAAAAACTCTTGGGCGGGCTGGGGAGTGAGGCGTAGGACCTTTTATTTGGAGGCCTCACTGTGTGACAGAGGGGGGTGGGAAACGAATTGATAGAACATTAATACTACTAATAATATTTGGCATGTACTGACCCCAGGGCAACGTTAGTGTTTAGATTCCAAAAACGTAGTTTATATATTGGAACTGTGGAAAGAGAGGAGAAAGCAGCCCTCTATTAGGTAAACTAGACTTTGGGTAATACTTTGGTGTTTGTCACATTTAATGAATTTGATAGATCTCTTGTCTGATGTTTTACAGAAAAAAAAATAAGTTTGAAATTTGTGTAGCTGATTGAATCAGTCGTGATGGGTAGTATTGTAAATAGCCTATTAAATTGTGGTTTAATCGGTATTTACGAACATGAAGGTAGTTTACTTCTGGAAAGGATTTTTTGTTGCTGGATTCCAATCAGATTTGGTAGATGAGAAATAGACTACAAAAACTTTCCAAGGTTAGTTTATCTTGAATTTATTTGAAACTTTGATTGAGTTAGATTTAGAGAAGTATTTTTTTTCCCCCGGGGAGGGCTGAAAAGGAAACCAGTACATTGCAAAAATGGAGACAACCAACTTTGGCTTTTCTTGCATCCTTCAATGAGTACCTGTTATACATCAGTCACTTTATCTCTAAAGTGCAAAAATAATGCGATGGTTATTCGGGATGATTTAATACATAATTTATTCAGTAATATTTTTATTCTGTAGTCTGTGGCACAGAATTTGGTTTGGTGAAAATATCTTAGATTCTCTCCATACTGAGGAATTTTGTTACTAAAGAATGAAAATCTTTTTAATGCAGTTTTATGACATGGACACTAAAGATAGGTTTTGTGAAACCTTTATATAGAAACTGGGAGGAGAATTATTTTTAAATTTCATTGTAAACAAATTTTAAAATTTGGTTCATCGTTGTGATGCCTTTCAAAAATGTTTGATTAAAAAGAGACCAAAGGGTTACCAGCTTCTCTGTTAAGTAGAACTTAAAGATGGTAATGCCTAATAAGTCACAGACATTGAAAAGCTAGTCCTGAGGGGAAAGGATAGGGAGAAGAAGTGAGTTACGGGAAGTCAGTGGTGTGGCCTCAGTAGCATAGGTTTTCAGTTTCTTTGAATCATCTTGTAAAAACAGAAAGAGAAACTAGAAACCAAAGTTTAAAATCCATAAAACAATTACAACAAACCATGTGACTTGCTATCCCCGTGAAACCCAAAACATAACTAGGTGAGGCAAACTATCAATAGTCTCTAGACACAGTTGATATTGACATCTCTGCAAAAGCGAGAAGGCAGCAATGGGACAACATCTGATGAACCTTAGAAAAGGAGAATTCCAGAATAGCCAACAGTATCGACTAAAAGACTATGCTGGCCAATTAGATAGCAGTAGCTCAGAGGTGTTTTATTCTCTCCATTATTGATTGGGTGAAGGTCTACCATAGGAAAGACCAATTAGACAGGAGTAGTTTACCTCCTGTGAACACTCAAAACTGACTTGCCAAGGTGCCATTCTAGACCAGACCCCTAAGGAAAAGGGAGTGGTATAAAATCTTATGAAAATTTTATGCTGGGAGTGGAATAAAATTTTATGAAAGGGACAAAATAGAGACAAGAAGAGAAGGAGATAGTCCATATAAAAGTGAGGCAAAGTCATAGAATCAAGAAATCTTAGAAAACCACAGAGCAAACCCATGTATTTTTTAACACTGCCCAGAAACAGCTTTGTGAACTTATATTCCCTGAACCTACTCATTCTAAAAGTTCAAGAAAATTAAATTCACATAAAAATGAGTTACAGAAACGTATTGAGATCAAATCACAAAGTTATTATACGAGAAAAAGGGACAGAATATCTCTCCAGACATAAAAACTTGCAGTGAAACAAATGCACACAAAATAGACCAAAATTATAACCACAACTGTTATCTATTTCACAATGAGTTAAAAGGCATTAAGAAAATGACATGAGACATGAAAGAACAACATGTATCAATTATGAAGATGTGGGAATGAGATGACAGAGAAAATTAGAAGTAAATGAAAAAAAGAACTTCAGAGCTGAAGCCTCAAATAGAAACAAGACAAGAGCAAAAGATGCATTTAAGAAAACAATCGGCGGTGGAAAGATGACATTTTAAAAAATAAAGTAGATTTAAAAGATTCAAGAAAAAGTAACAATAAGAAAGATGAGCAAAGAAGACAAATAATAGAGGCGCCTGAAAAAGAAAAAAAACAAAGCAGCGTAACAGAATGAGTACTCAGTAAATATTTTTTGAGTGAATTAATTTATTAGCTATAGCATATAGCATATAAAATGTATATAGAAATGCATATTAAAATAGACATGATAGTATGTTGTAAAACGGTATTTTTTTAAAAAGTGAAATGAAGCCTGGGATTTTTTATTTTGTTTATTTTTTATTTTTGTGATACATAGTAAGTGTATGTACTTATGGGGTTCATGAGATGTTTTCATACAGGCAGGCAGTGTGTAATAATCACATCATGGAGAATGGAGAATCCATCCCCTCAAGTATTTATCCTTTGTGTTACTATCTAATTATACTCTTTTAGTTGTTTTTAAATTATTGGCTATAGTCACCCTGTTGTGCTATCACATAGTATGTCTTATTCATTCTTTTTTTTTATTTTTTATTTTGGATACAAGGTCGTGCTCTGTCACCCCGGCTGGAGTACAGTGGTGCAATCTTGGCTCACTGCAACCCCTACCTCCCCGGTTCAAGCGATTCTTGTGCCTCAGTAGCATAGGTTTTCAGTTTCTTTGAATCATCTTGTAAAAACAGAAAGAGAAACTAGAAACCAAAGTTTTTGTATAGAAACTGGGAGGAGAATTAATTTTAAATTTCACTGTAAATAAATTTTGAAATTTGGTTCATCGTTGTGATGCCTTTCAAAAATATTTGATTAAAAAGAGACAAACAGCGTGTGCCACCACACCGAGCTAATTTTTGTGTTTTTGGTAGACATGGAGTTTCGCTGTGTTGGCCAGGTTCTTCTCCAACTCCTGGTGGCCTCAAGTGATCCGCCCACCTTAGCCTCCCAAAGTGTTTGAATTACAGGCATGAGCCACCGTGCCTGGGCTGTTTTTTTTTGTTTTGTTTGTTTGTTTGTTTTAATTTAAATCTTTTTAAAAATAGAGATGGGGTTTTGCCACGTTGCCCACGCTGGTCTTAAACTACTGGGCTCAAGTGATCTGCCCGCCTCGGCCTCCCAAAGTGCTGGGATTATAAGTGTGAGCCACCGCACCCAGCCTAGGTCTTACTCATTCTTTCAGTTTTTCTTTTATACCCATTAACCTTTCCCACCTCTCTCCTGACTCCCCCACTACCCTTCCCAGCCTCTAGGAACCATCTTTCTATTCTCTATGTCCATGAGTTCTACTGTTTTGATTTTTAGATCCCATTAATAAGTGAGAACATGCAATGTTTGTCTTTCTGTGCTGGACTTATTTTACTTGACATAATGATTGCCATTTCCACCCATGTGGTTGCAGATGACAGGCTCTCATTCCTTCTTATGGCTGAATAGTACTCCATTGTATATATGTACCACATTTTCTTTATCCGTTCATTTGTTGATGGACACTTAGGTTGCTTCCAAATCTTGGCTATTGTGAACAGTACAGCAACAAACAAAAGAGTGCAGATATCTCTCTGCGATATACTGGTTTCCTCTCTTTGGGTTATATTAACACAGCAGTGGGATTGCTGGGATCATATGGTAGCTCTATTGTTTAGTTTTTTGAGGAACCTTCAAACTGTTCTTCATAGTGGTTGTACTAAATACATTCCTGCCAACAGTGTATGAGGGTCCCCTTTTCTCCACATCCTTGCTAGCATTTGTTGTTGCCTGTCTTTTGAATATAAGCCATTTTAACTGGGGTAAGATGATATCTCATTGTAGTTTTGATTTGCATTTCTGTGATGATCAGTGATGTTGATCACCTTGTCATGTGTCTGTCATTTGTATATCCTTTTTTGAGAAATGTCTGTTCAGATCTTTTGCCCATTTTTGATTGGATTATTAGATTTTGTCCTATAGAGTTATTGGAGCTCGTTCTATATTCTGATTATTAACCCCTTGTCAGGTGAGTAGTTTGCAAATACATTTCTCCCATTCCGTGGGTTGTCTCTTCACTTTGCTGATTGTTTTCTTTGCTGTACAGAAGCTTTCTAACTTAATGGGATCCGATTTCTCCATTTTTTCTTTAGTTTCCTACGCTTGTGGGATATTACTTGAGACATTTTTGCCCAGACCAATATCCTAGAGATTTTCTTCAATGTTTTCTTGTAGTAGCTTGTAAAGATACATAGAAAGAGGAAAGAATATACAGTCGGTGGGGAAAACAGTAGCCAAATCATGCAGGACCTTTTATGCTATTAAGGATTTGTAGTATCTTGTGGGTTTAAGTGAGGAAGCAATGTGATCAGATTATGTTTTAGAAAAATAGCTAAACTGTGGTGAGAAAGGAAACTGGAAGCAAGCAGTTCTGTTGGGAAACTGAGGGTCATGGACCAGTGCAGGAGATCTGGGGATGGAGAACAGGATGAGATTACCTAAGACAGTGGAAATGGATAAGATGGTAAGATTCTAGAAACATTTTAGATGTTAAATTAAAAAGAAAAATACCTCAGTGACTAATTAGATATGGGATTGGAGAAGGCAGAAAGTATAAAATAACCTTGAAATTTCTCACTTGCAAATGTAATAACTGAGAAGAGAAACTACATTATCAGTAATCTCTTTGTATGGGAGCAAAATTCTACTATATGTTCTCACTTTATTCAACACATTGGCCAATGATTAATTATTCTTTGTCTTTTTTACTAATCTGAAACCTAAGAGAATTTTTCAAATATTTCTTTTCTAAAAGGAAAATTATAGTGGGGTATTTTTTAGATTATAAAGGTAATATATGCTCATTATTTTTTAAAAATCAGAAAATGCAGAAAGATGTAAAAACTATTACATAGTCTAGAGGAAAGTAAAAGCTTTCATCATCCATGGTTGACCACTAGTAACATCTTGTTTTTATATACTTCCTAACTTTTCTATGCAGATGTATATGTAAATAAATATTTCCTATAAATAGGATACTTTACCTGCTGTTTTATACCTTGCCTTTGTCACTTGATTATATATATTATGCACATTATTCCATGCCAAATATGAATCTGTTTCATAATTTGTAATTGTTGTGTTGAATTCCATTGTATGGATGTACCATTATCAGTTTTCTATTTCTATCTTTTCTGTACAATACTGCCATGAATATTTTATACTTATATCTTATCATATCTGATTATTTTTCAGAATAAATTTTCAGTAGTAGAAATCCTGGGTCAAAGATACACATGTTTCAAATTTTAATTCATACTTTGTGGTTAGTTATGCCAATTTACATTCTAGTCCCATACTATTGGGTGTAAACCCCATTTCTGTTTTTCTAGCTCCATGACTTTTCTCCAAAATTAGAATGCTAAATATTTATCTTTTAAGGTTGTTATAATTAAGTCAGATAATGAATATACATATTTAGCCCAATGTTTAATATCTAATAATTGCATAATAAATGCCAGCCATTGCTTTTAATAACATATGAAATATGTGCTTCCCCAAAGCCTTGTTAATACTGGGTAACATCAGTCTCTTTAATGTTTACTAATGTGGGGAAAATTATGTGTCCTTTCAATTAGAAATTTTGGATGGTGAACATCTTTTCATGTGCTTATTAGACTTTTGTGTTTATTCTTTTCTGAAGAGTTTTGCATTTTCTGTGATTACTTTAAAAATTTGCTTTTTTTTTTTTTTTTTTTTTTTTGAGACAGTCTCACTCTATTGCCAAGGCTGGAGTGCAGTGGCATGATCTCAGCTCACTGGAACCTCTGCCTCCCAGGTTCAAGCAATTCTCATGCCTCAGCCTTCTAAGTAGCTGGGATTCCAGGCACGCGCCACCACCCAGGCTAATTTTTGTATTTTTAGTAGAGACGGTTTCACTTTTTGGCCAGGCTGGACTTGAACTCCTGACCTCAAGTGATCTGTCTACCTTGGCCTCCCAAAGTGCTGGGATTACAGGTGTGAGCGACCGTGCCCAGCCAAAAATTTGCCCTTTTTCTTATATTTGAGAATTTTTTATGTGTTAGAGATGTTGACTTCTCATTTGCAAACATTTCCCTATGTTTTGTCATTTTTAATTGAATTATATATGGCACTTTTTAACCCTGTATATTTAAAACAATACATTTTTAGATAGCTAACTATACCATTTATTTGCTTTATGATTTCTGGCTTTTCCTACCCTAAGAGTTTCAAAATATTTGTATGTAATTTTTTTTGGTTACATTTCTCACAGTAAAATTTCTAATCCTTCTGGAATTTCTTTTGTTTTAGGGTAAGATGGAGTTTCATTTTTTATATACTGTATTTCCAATCAAACCATCTGTTTGATAATTTATCTAGGGCAAATTTCCTTTGATTCTTCTTTTTGTCTGTTTGTTTTATAGAGACAGGGTCTTACTCTGTCTCCCAGGCTGGAGTTTGGTGATGCAATCAGCACTCACTGCAGCCTTGAACCTATGGGTTCAAAGATCCTCTCACCTCAGCCTCCCAAGTAGCTGGAACTACAGACACTTGCTGCCACACCCAGCTTACTCTTCTTTTTAATACTGTTCTTGGCCATTATTGCATATTTATTCTAGGAAAACTTTGGAATCGTTCTGTAAAATGTAAAACATTCTGTAAAATGTAAAATGTAAAAAAAAAAATTTTTTTTTTTGATCAAGTCATTGGTGCCGAGGCCAGGCGCAGTGGCTCACACCTGTAGTAATCCCATCACTTTGGGAGGCCTGGGCAGGCAAATCACTTGAGCTCGGGAATTCAAGACCAGCCTGGGCAACATCACTGGTATTTTTTCATACAAAATATATGAAAATTAATGTATGAAATTAGCATATGAAAAAGATATGAAATTAGTATGTGTGTTGGCATGTGTCAGTGGTCCCAGCTACACTGAAGCCTGAGGTGGGAGGATTTCTTGAGCTTGGGAGATGGAGGCTGCAGTGAGCCAAGATCGCACCACTGCACTCCAGCCTGGGTGACAGATCGAGACCTTGTCTCAAAAAATAAAAATAAAAATACCCCTGATGAACAGTCACACTGAGATTTTGATTGAGGTTTTCAGATTTCTTGGAACAAATAGTTAATCTTGAGTGCACTTTAAAAATCTTATGGTTACAGCTGTCGTTTCAGTTGAGCATGTTACTCAGTAAGAACATTCCAGATGGTATTCATTGGTTCAGAGACCAAAACTTTTTACTCCCAAAACTCAAAGGCACGCCATTTTCTCAATAGCAGGAAAATATATTGTTACCTGTACATGTTGTAAAACTTGAATTACTGTTTCAGAAGTGATTCTATTATGTTTATACAAGGAGAGCTCCTTATGTTTTTATGTTTGAAAATTCAAAGTAATTTACTTTAATGAATGTGTAAGGCAGACTCTATTCTAAGATTCTTTCATTACACTACAAAATATAACTCCTTAGTTGCACCCATTTCAGTTCCATCTTAATGTATATTTGTTTCAGTAATGTTCCCCTTCCTCACACACATTTATTTTTTTTCTTTCTAAAAAAATTTTTGTTCCTGATGGGACCAGGAGTTCCAACACAAACGTTTAAATAGAGGAAAAACAAATGAGAGAGCCATTAAGATCTTATAAAAGCAGATGCTTGTTAGTTGGATTTTACAAACTATTAACCCACATATTACAAACAAGAAATCTGTTTTTCATGTTTCAGTTTCATAAATTTGTTGGCATAATCTAACATTGTAAAAATTAATATAACCAATCAGTGACTGTTTCAGTGAAACTAAGTATACAATTAGGCTTTACATCATATGTTAAACCTTTCAATAACTATGTAGAAACAGCCTTTTGATGTAAATGGGCTTTTTGTTACCCATTATAGAGGAAATTGAGGTCTTGAGGAGTTAATGTCAAATGGTAGGAAGGAACTAAACTAATATTTTGAGTACCAAATGAACCAAGCACTTTATTTGGTGTTTTCTTGGAGCATATTATTTTGAATAAGTAGATGATTTCCTGACAGTAAATTTGATCAAGTCATTGGTGCATTGTATATAACCAAATTTGTCACCATATTAGCAATTCTTTACTTTTTTTATTCATCTGTGATTGTTTGCTCGGTTTTTATATAGTAGAATACACAAATCCTGCTTTTTATAATTGAATTATCACTTTTCCCTGCTGCTTAAGTTATCTGTAGTTGATTAAAATAAATTATCTCAAGCATTTTTCTTTGTTTTTCAGATTCCTGAATTTGACAACTTGTACCTGGATATGAATGGAATTATACATCAGTGCTCCCATCCTAATGATGATGATGTTCACTTTAGAATTTCAGATGATAAAATCTTTACTGATATTTTTCACTACCTGGAGGTGTTGTTTCGCATTATTAAACCCAGGAAAGTGTTCTTTATGGCTGTTGATGGTGTGGCTCCTCGAGCAAAAATGAACCAGCAGCGTGGGAGGCGTTTTAGGTAAAACATTTATGTTTTATTTTGGAATATTATTTAGCTTAGTAAAAATACATTATTGTAAAGATAATTGATTTAACACAATCTTCTGTTCATGTTTAGTTTCTGCGTAAACTCCCCCAGAAATGGAAATATCTCAGTTTCATATTTTACCAGTCAAGTAATGAGTTAGGAACGCAGTGAGATATCCTTTCTCAAAACATATGTTGGAGGTTCTTTGGTTTGTTTGTTTCTTTCTTTGTTGAAACAGAATCTCACTCTTATCACCCGGGCTGGAGTGCAGTGGTACAGTCTTAGCTCACTGTAACCTGTATCTCCCCAGTTCAAGTGATAATCGGTGCCTCAGCTTCTAAGTAGCTGGGATTACAGGCAGGCACCACCAGACCCAGCTAATTTTTTTTCTTTTTTTTTTTTTTAAGACGGAGTTTTGCTCTTGTCGCCCAGGCTGGAGTGCAATGGCACAATCTTGGCTCATTGCAACCTCCACCTCCCGGGCTCAAGTGATTCTCCTGCCTCAACCTCCTAAGTAGCTGTGATTACAGGCACCTGCCACCACTCCCAGCTAATTTTTGTACTTTTAGTAGAGGCAGAGTTTCACCACGTTGGCCAGGCTGGTCTCGAACTCCTCACCTCAGGTGATCCACCCGCCTCAGCCTCCCAAAGTGCTGGGATTACAGGTGTGAGCCACCATTCCCAGCCAATTTTTTAATATTTTTAATAGATACAGGATTTCACTCTGTTGGCCAGGCTCATCTTGAACTCCTGACCCTTCAAGTGATCTGCCTACCTTGTCCTCCCAAAGTGCTGGGATTACAGGTGTGAGCCACCATGTCTGACCAGGTTTTGGTGTCACCTGGGGCTCTACGAATACATCACTGTAGTTACAATTCAGCAATTAGGAAGCTACTGCTGCATCTGTTAGTTCCAGAGCTACAGTGCACCTGCTAGATCTGTACTAAAAAAACTGATTCCCTGTTCCTTGCTTATCAGCACCTCCAAAGATACTGAATACTGGGATCTTCTTTACCATTGCTGAAATATACGCAGACACCAGAACTCCAGTGCCTCAATTGTGATGCAGGCGTCACCACAGTTCCACCTTCCAAACCTTATATGAAGGCATCTAATTGGCAAAATCTGAGTCATATCAAGATACTTAGCTGCAGGGAAGCCTGAGAACTTTTTAACCTCCCTGGTATCAGAAGGTAAACTAGAAGGAGAAAGGAATGGAAGTTGAGGGCCAATGCATTATAACCACCACAAGCATTTATTAAATCCTGTGCTGGTATTGAGCACTACATTTTTCCTAGAAATCCCCTAGTCAGTTTTCTGCCATTCTCTACAGTAATGACCTTCTCCATTCATAATTCCCTGTTTTACTTGTTTCTAAATCTGCCTTCTTTTATCCCCACGATGCCACTAAAATTTCCTGACAAGATTACAGCTAAATCCAGGCCGGGTGTAGTGGCTCACACCTGTAATCCCAGCACTTTGGGAGACTGAGGTGGGTGGATCACGAGGTCAGGAGTTCAAGATCAGCCTGGCCAAGGGGGTGAAACCCTGTCTCTACTAAAAATACAAAAACAATTAGCCAGGTGTGGTGGTGGGCGCCTGTAATCCCAGCTACTCAGGAGGCTGGGGCAGAGAATTGCTTAAACCCGGAAGGTGGAGGATGCAGTGAGCCGAGATCACACCACTGCACTCCAGCCTGGGCAACAGAGCAAAACTACGCCTTAAAAAAAAAAAAAAAAGATTATGGCTAAATCCAAAGAATAATTCTTTCTTCAACTTGCTTCATTTATCCACAGCATTTAACAATGTTGACCTTTCTTTCTTGAACTTCTCCCTTTCTTTGACCATCATGTAACCACATTCTCTCTTTGTACTTTCTTAGTTTCCTTGTCTTCTTTTGTTTCTCTGCTTTTCTTAAATATTAATGTTTCTTAAGTTTCTGTCCTAGGCTCTGAGTGATTTCATACAATGGCTTTGATTACTGTATCTCTGCTGATGACTCCAAATTTATCTTTCTGGTGGATCGCTTTCTCCTGAGCTCCTATATATCCAAATGCCTACTGAATGTCTCCTTTTGGAAACCCCAGATATACTTCAGGGTTAACATATTTAGAACTGAACTCATCTTCCCCTTAGAACAGCCTGCCCTCTGTGTTTCCTATTTCAATGAATGGCAACACCTGCCACTAGCTACCTAATCCAAAAGTCCCAAGAGTTATTTGGACATCTTGCTCTTCTCATTCCTCACATCCAATCCTCTTTATCCAGTCTCAGATTTGTCACATCTATGTACTTTTCATCTTTAATGCTACGATCTCAGCCTAGACTACCATTATCTTAATCTAGATTACTTCAATAGTCTTACCTTATTCCTGTCCTGTTTTCTTTATTGCATCCAGATTAAACATTATGGCTGTTTAATTTTCTGCCTCCCCACTAGAATGTAATCTCTGAGAACAGAAATAATTTTTTTTTTTTTTTTGTGGAGAGTGTTGCTCTGTCTTGCACAGGCTAGAGTGCAGAGATACGATCTCAGCTCACTACGGCCTCTGCCTCCCAAGTTCAAGCGATTCTCCTATCTCAGCCTCCCGAGTAGCTGGGACTACAGGCACACACCACCACACCGGGCTGATATTTTTTTGTATTTTTAATAGAGGCGGGGTTTTGCCATGTTGGCCAGGCTGGTCTCAAACTCCTGACCTTAGATGATCCACCTGCCTCGGCCTCCCAAAGTGCTGGGATTACAGGCGTGAACCACCACACATGGCCAAGAATAATTTCTCTTTTGTTATATCCCAAGACCTTGTGACATAACAACATTGAATAATCGTTTGGTCAGCCAAAGAAGGAAGGGAAGAAAAGAGGAAAGAAGACATTGCAGATAATACAAATGAGTTGGTATCCTCAGAGTTTTTGTTATGTTAAAGAGGTTGGTAGAGAGAGGTTAAACATGAAGAAGAGTTTGTTCATCACAGAAATAGAATTCTGTGGGGCACAGTAGATGAAGCTGGTAGCAAAGCTGTAGAAACTACACTCAAAGTAGAGCTTCCTAACTTGTATGCCATGTGGCATGCTGGTGTGCTGCAAAGGGGTTACAGTAGAAGTCAGACAGGTAGTAGGACACCCATATTCAAATACCAGGTTTGCCTGACTGTAAAACTCAGGTTCTTTCTAGTAAATTCTGTTGCCTCAAAAGTGTGATGATTTGGCAGTTGATTTCATTAATGTCATTAGGCTTTCATTTTAAATGTTTTTAGGAAACAGAGATAGGTATTTCAGTTTTATAATTGTATTTTTATATAATCTTAGGGATAATTTTAATGATCTTAAAAGTATACATTAAATGATTAAGGTCATTAAATGTCATTATCATTAGATGTAATATATATAAAATGAACATTTAAAGCTATATTTTGCTCTTATTTTTAGAATGAATTTGCTATATATTTGTGACAATAATTATGTTTTTAACATTCTGTTAAAATGTCCTACTTTTGTATTCCTAATCTGAAAAATTCAATTTTTTTTTTTTTTAAATGAGACAGGGACTCACTTTGTCACACAACCTGGAGTGCAATGGGTACAATCATCACTCATTGCAATCTCGAGCTCCTGGGCTCATGGGGTCCTTTTGCCTCAGCCTCCCAATTAGCTGAGACTATAGGCACATGCCCCTGTACCTGACTAATTTTTTTTATTTTTGTAGAGATGGGATCTTCCTTTGTTGCCCAAGCTGGTCTTGAACTCCTGGACTCAATTATTCTTCCCACCTTGGCCTCCCAAAATATTGGGGTTATAGGCGTGAGCCACTGCGCCTGGCCTGAAAAATTCAATTCTTTAAATAAACAAAACAAGACTGAGGCTCATTTTTATCAATCATAATCATTTCAAAACTTGGGCGTTTTGAACCTTAAAACTGATGAATTGCTATTTTAGTTATAAAGGCACCTACATAGCAGTTTATATAAAGATCTTCACTTTTTTTCAGAAAACTTAAGGTACTTTTTTCCCTTAACCTTTAAGGTCAGCAAAGGAGGCAGAAGACAAAATTAAAAAGGCAATAGAGAAGGGAGAAACTCTTCCTACAGAGGCCAGATTTGATTCCAACTGTATCACACCAGGTAAATTCGCTGGGAGAAAAATTGTGACAGAATTGAAATATAAATTGAAAACTTGGTTTTTAAATGAATTTTACTTTCTGTGCTCTATTTATTTTGGCCTTAGGGTACCATTTACTGTATTCTCCCACTTACGTTTGCTCATGAGATGGTTTGGTCACCTTGGTCATAAATACTCCTACAAAAACTGTAGAGATTTTCAAATGTAGATAAATTAGAGCACATATGGACAGGAATCTCCCAGGTGTACAGAATTGCAGACCTTGAAGAAACTTATGTTTGTATATCTTTCTGTCCTAATCCTGCCATTTATTTATGTTAAAACAGACTCAGTGAGGTTGTAGCTTATCAAGTTGATGTAGCTATATTATGGTAGTGAGAGTAAGGAACTGATTCTCCGAGTCCAGTGCGCTTACTACTCTGCTTCTCAAAATTGATTAAGATTTTTATGACTTTAAGGAAAATGAATTTATCAGTATTATGTTTAATTTTGTATGCAGCAGCATACTCTATACTTCTACAACCTTTGTCTAACGTCATTATAATTCTTTACTTTGAATGAAAATCTTAAAATCTAACTTTCTTATTAGTTCTTTACTAACAGTGGTAATTTGCTCTTTCTTTAAGTGCATTGACCAATGCACATTGCTCAGTTTAACAACGGTTTTATCCTGATTGTGGTTTTAGACTGTATTGCTTTTGACTATTGACCTTTCCCAAAATGTAATCATTGTAGACTCAGGTTCCAAATTAGTAATAATTTTTCAGAGTAATAATTTCAGTAGTAATATTATTATTATTATTGACAATCTGATTTAAGCTGCAGGCCTTAAAAAAAAAAAAAAACTTCAGAATTCAGCAGAAGAAATAGAAGGTTGAGGTTCATTAGAGAGTTCAAACTCAGCCCTTATATGAAAATTCCTGAAGCACAGTGCTGAGTCACTAGTAAAATTCCTTGACTTTCCCTATGTGACACTGATTTTATTTAGGGGGACTAGTGACATTAGAAACAGTTGTGATATTTGCAAGGAAAAGGTACATTACTTGTTTTTCAGGATAAGCAAGAGAGCTTTTGACCTTCTTTGGAGATCCTATACCTACCTAGCTATTCCCTGCATGCTCAGATTCAGTTATGTGTTGTCACTGAGAACTTAAATGTTTTTATGTCTTTCTTAGATTAACCTTTTTAAAACTTATTATTTTTAGGAACTGAATTTATGGCCAGGTTACATGAACATCTGAAGTATTTTGTAAATATGAAAATTTCCACAGACAAGTCATGGCAAGGAGTTACCATCTACTTCTCAGGCCATGAGGTTATTATCTTTTTATTTAAAGAGTTTTAAAAAATTATTTAATATTCTCAAGCATACCATATTACTGCATTTTTAAAAACATTTTATTTAGACTCCTGGAGAAGGAGAGCATAAAATCATGGAATTTATCAGATCCGAGAAAGCAAAGCCAGATCATGATCCAAACACCAGACACTGTCTTTATGGTTTAGATGCTGACTTGGTAGGTATAATTTTTATTATTATAAACTTACGCATAGATAGTTAAATATCTAAGAGATTTCATTTTGTACAGGAAGCTTACTGGCTGTGGCAACAAATATTGGAGACATAATAATGATTGCTACTTCTATCATTACCAAAGTTCTAAAAATCTTTGGAAAATGAGCTTTTTAGCCATAGTTTATGACCAACAGGTCTCTATAATTAGTCTACAGATGTGACTAATCCTAGTGCTGTGAATATTTTGCCATGAATACTTTGTCGAGGTCAGAGAAGTGGGGCTGCCTTTTTACCCTCAGGCTTAATACATGGTTTTTGATACCTCCTGATCTGAAAACTCCATGTTCCAAGTACCTTTACTAGACTTTTATTTATTATGGAAATTTTCAAGCATAAACAAAAATAGAAAAGGTAATGTAATGAACATCCTATGCCCTTCATCTGACTTAAAGAATTTTAAATTTCTACCCCTAATCATCTGTCTCTTCTCTCTCCTACCCGCTCCCCGCCCGATTATTAAAGCAAATCCTAAACATTTTATCATTTAATTTATATATGTTTCATAATGTTTCTTTAAAGGATTAGGGTTTTGTTTTTGTTTTTTTTTTAGAAAAAAATACATAACCACAATGCCATCATCCCACGTAAAACAGAAATTAACAACCCATTCTTTATATAGAAATAACCAGTTAGTATTATCATTTCCCTGATTGCCTCATAAATGTTTCATTTTGTTCTTGTTTGAATCACATGAAATAAACAGTATGCAAGTACATGGCATTTGATTGGTATGTCTCAACAGGCTGTTGACTTACTTGGTAATAGAATACTGTGTGAGAGGCCGGGCATAGTGGCTCATGCCTGTAATCCCAGCTCTTTGGGAGGTCGAGGTGGCCAGATCATCTAAGGTCAGGAGTTCAAGACCAACCTGGCCAACATGGCTAAACCCCATCTCTACTAAAAAATACAAAAATTAGCCGGGCATAGTGGCAGGTACCTGTAATCCCAGCTACTCTGGAGGCTGAGGCAGGGAGAATTGCTTGAACCTGGGAGGTGGAGGTTACAGTGAGCCAAGATCGCGCCACTGCTCCAGCCTGGAGTCCGTCAAAAAAAAAAAGAAAAAAGAATACTATGTGAGAAAATTAACTGAAAGTGCCCTTTTCAATTTTTTTTTTTTCCCCTGACTTTTCATATACTGGGGCTATCCTGGTCTCCAAAAGAGTCCTGCATTCTTTGGTCATAGAAAAGCTGCTACCTCTAATTTCTAACCAGTTCCCCCACGGCAAGTAGAAATATGTGAAACCAAGAGGAGACTTGGGATTTGGAGGAATAGGAAGAGGAGAGGGGATAGGGGATAGGGTAATGGTTATGAAAAGCATGTGAGCTAAGGTGAACATATTTTTCTTAGAAAAGTACACTTTATCCCATTCATAACCTACAAATAGATCATATTTTGTTATTTGTTTGTTTAATGTGCTAATTGTTTCTTATTCTTCCTTGTGTAGAATTGTTTTTTAATTGCTTTTGTGAACCTAATATTATCAAAAATAGGAGAACAGAAACGTTTCTTAATCATTTTTCAACAGATTATGCTTGGATTAACAAGTCATGAGGCACATTTTTCTCTCTTAAGAGAAGAAGTCCGATTTGGTGGCAAGAAAACACAACGGTAAATGATATAGCATGTATGTTGGAAGAAAGAAATTATGCCTGGATAGTAATTCTTTAACAGATATATGATTTGTAAATACTTTCTCTCATTCTGTAGGTTGCCTTTTCACTACGTTGATAGTGTCCTTTGATGCACAAAAGTTTTTAATTTTTGTTACAATCCAACTCATCTGTTTTTCTTTTTTTTAAGAGTTTTCAAGTTTTAACGTTTATGGTTAGATCTTTGATTCATTTTGAGTTAATTTTAGTGTGTGGTGTAAGGTAAGAGCCCAACTTCATTCTTTTGCATGTGGATATCCAATCTGCCTTGCGCCATTTGTTGAAAAGACCAGCCTTAAATGGACTAGATCTCAGCGGTTTCTTATATCTACTATATGTTATTTAGGACTTCTTAATTCTGAGAATCCTTCCACAGAATACATAATGTAAACCAATTGTTTTGACCTTTAACATGTGTTATCTATTATCACTGCAGTTGTATTTTTTGCTTTGTTACCCTTCATCTTTCATATAAATTGTATGCCTTAATTACAAGACCTATCTTCTGATGATAATTTTGATTTAAGCTTTGTTACGTTTTTAAGCTGGGACCTTAAAAATACAATTCACTATATCTTGATCATCTGACTAATTCCAGGGTATGTGCTCCAGAAGAAACTACATTTCACCTTCTACACTTGTCTTTAATGAGAGAGTATATTGATTATGAGTTTTCAGTATTAAAAGTAAGTATTAATAAAGCCATGGACCAAGGATTTCCGTTGCAGCAATTTTCATTGCATTTGACTTTGTTCTCCATTTTACTGTAGGAAAAGATCACATTTAAATATGATATTGAAAGGATAATAGATGATTGGATTTTGATGGGGTTTCTTGTTGGTAATGATTTTATTCCTCATCTACCTCATTTACATATTAATCATGATGCACTGCCTCTTCTTTATGGAACGTATATTACCATCCTGCCAGAACTTGGGGGTAAGAAGAATTTAATGATCTCTCGAGGATACTTTAATTTAGTACCATCTCACCCTAAAAATGTGACTTAGTTTAGTAGATTATTGCATGCACAGTTAAAATAGAAAAACATTGAGAAATTATTTTGGTCTAAGGTGCTAACCTCTGAGGTTGTCATTTTCAGTGATTCACGGGGAAAGAAAGTGAACAGAGTTAATGAACCTCACTTATTGATAGCTAACTGATCTTTCTCTTTATTTTTTATTATTTATTTATTTTTGGGACGGGGTCTTGCTCTATTGCCCAGGCTGGAGTGCAGTCTCTGCCTTGTGGGTTCAAGCTATGCCTGTGCCTCAGTCTCCTGAGTAGCTGGGATTACAGGCGTGTGTCACCATGCCCGGCTAAGTTCTGTATTTTTAGTGGAGATGGGGTTTTACCATATTGACCAGGCTGATCTCAAACTTCTGGCCTCAAGTGATCACCTGCGTTGGCTTCCCGAAGTGCTGGGATTACAGGCATGAGCCACCACACCCAGCCTAGTCTTTGCCTTTAATTTCTTAAGAAAGCCAGCGTAATTTATTGGTTTTACCTTTTTCATATTTAAGCATAGAAATTCAATTTTTTTGAATAGATATGCATCTGAGTGTTTAATATGAAGCAGTGATTTTTCAGTGAAAACAGAAAATTGACAAGCATAGTGATACTGAATAAAACAGACCACAGGGTAGCAGGACATCAGTCCTTAAGTTAACATATCAAATTGAATGATCTAGATATATTATAGAACATATTTAATTAATTGTTACCAAATGTTGGATGATTATTCTGTGGAACCTGGAATTTCTTATATTTGGCTTCAATACTTACATGTTGCATATTATAGTAGCATAAAATTCATAGAAACTAGGGCCAGTTTGTATATAGTCCAACACTGTTTTTTCTTGATTAGTACTGTAGAACGTGAACATTCAACATTTTGTAGAAAGAATTTTGTGGAATAGTTTAGAAAAAATGTCAACTTTTAGTACAGATTTAAATTTTTGTTTCTTTTAGGTTATATAAATGAAAGTGGGCATCTCAACTTACCTCGATTTGAGAAATACCTTGTGAAACTATCAGATGTAAGTAACTAGAAATTTTTGTTTTCCTTTCGCAGAGTAGCTATCAGTGGTCAGTCACCAATTATGTAATACCATAAGAAAGGGGTTTTATAATTCTATTCCAGTTGCTCATTCAGTGTAGACACTTTTACCTAAATTAATTTTATTTTTATTTGCTTTCTATTTGTATTTTTAGAGTCACACATGAGGTTTCCCATATTTACAAAAGAGTAACATTCTCCAATTTCCTATACCCCAGTAGTAGTCACTGTTATAAGTTTGATTTGTATTTTTCTAGATATACTTAAATTATTTTAAAATAAATTTAAATATTTTTGTACAGTTTGATCGGGAGCACTTCAGTGAAGTTTTTGTGGACCTAAAATGGTTTGAAAGCAAAGTTGGTAACAAGTACCTCAATGAAGCAGCAGGTGTAGCAGCAGAAGAAGCCAGGAACTACAAGGAAAAGAAAAAATTAAAGGTGTCTATTTTTTTAGGTGTCCTTTCATTATTTTAACTGTAACGGCAAAAATTATATTCTTTGTTTCTCATTTTTCCTCTTATGATTTGGGATTGCCTCGTTTTATTTCTCTTTCTTCCTCTCTATAGGCATTTTGGAAATTGGTTTCTTTTTTTCTATTAGCTTCTATCACTTAACCAGGTCTTCAATAATCAGTTTCTTATTTTTACTGTTGAAGAGGTACATTGTGTTTTATGTTAATAAATGTGGAAAACATTTCTAAACATGAAAGCCCAGAAAATTATTTATCTTTTTTAAAAAATGATTTAAAACATGTTATTAAAAATAGTTATTTAAGGCCAGGTACAGTGGCTCACACCTGTAATCCCAGCACTTCGGGAGGCAGAGGTGGGTGAATTACCTGAAGTCAGGAGTTTGAGACCAGCCTGACCAACATGGCGAAACCCCATCTCTACTAAAAAAACAAAAATTAGCTGGGTGTGGTGGCGGGCACCTGTAGTCCCAGCTACTTGGGAGGCTGAGGCACAAGAATCGCTTGCACCTGGGAGACAGAGGTTGCAGTGAGCCAAGATCAGGCCACTGCACTCCAGCCTGGCTGATAGAGTGAGACTCTGTCTCAAAAAAAAAGAAAAACAATTATTTAAAACCTGACAGGGAGGATACCATGATCATGAGGGTGGTTTTCCCAGGGCGAGATTTATCCATTGCACTCTGGATGTGCTGATGCCCTGCAATTTCGCCAAATGTGGGAAACTCAACTGCATGACTTATTGTAGTGGAGGACTGCATTCATGCTTTCCCCTGGCAATTTTTTTTAATTAAAAAAAAAATTGTTATTTTAAAACAATGGACTAGTTTTTAAAATGTGGATATTTATAGCATTTAATGATATGAGATATTAACTAGATCAGTGATTTTTCTCTAGAAATGATTTACATATAAAATACAATAGTCTAACAGTAATGGCAAAAACCACAATTACTTTTGTGCAAACTTAATAGCACAATATCTAGTAAATGTTATGTGCTTAATAAATGAATAATAGAATCAATTAGAATATGATAGTGCCCTGCAAAACATCTCTGATAATCTCCAAAGAGTGTCTTGTGTTAACTTGAAAAGTAAACCTCTTGTGAAAATTCCTCAGCCTCTCCATAATTATTGGATTCTGTTGTTGTTTGTTTTTTTTTTTTTTGGAGATAGTGTGTCGCTCTGTCACCCAGGCTGGTGTGCAATGGCACAATCTTGGCTCACTGCAACCTCCACCTCCTGGGTTCAAGCAATTCTCCTGCCTCAGCCTCCTGAGTAGTTGGGATTAGAGGTGTGCACCACCACCCAGCTAATTTTTGTATTTTTTTTAGTAGAGACGGGTTTTCACTCTGTTAGTAATGCTGGTCTCGAACTCCTGACCTTGTGGTCCGCCCACCTCGGCCTCTCTTAAGTGCTGGGATTACAGGTGTGAGCCACCGCGCCCGGCCACGATTCTGTTGAGTTTCTTACTGTCCTCGCTGTACTGGTTCTATTTAGGTTCAAACCTAATGACTCTTGCTCCAGGAGGGGCAACTGACCTTGTTTTCTGTAGTGTAGTCCTTCTCCTTACTTAGCTCCTCCTCACTGAAACTTGGCAGCAGTCAGTCTGCATTCCACTGGTTTTTGTGTGTGGTGTTTTTTTTTTTTTTTCTTTCTCCCCTAAGAAAACACGTTCTGCAACTTTTTGGGAACCTGTACACACAAAACTTACCTGTCAGTAATCCCTGGTTTCCCCACCACAATTTGGTCCTTAAACTTCACCAGTCTTCCAGTCATATGCAGCTAACTTTAGAGACACTGTACAGGAATAGCCCAGACACAGGAAGTTTGTAGAGGCCATAAGTTGGATGAAAGAAAGGAAATGGGGATAAGGGAGTAGGAAGAACTAAAGAGAGTCATTGGCAGTAGATAGGAAATCAGCAAATAGAGGAGAGAAAGGATTGAGATCACAAGGGAGGAAAAACAGGTGGGCAGGATATGAAGGATGTTATAACATGGAAGAACTAAAGAAAAGCAAATGGGTGCATGGAAGAGAAATAACATCTTATTTTGAAATGTATCTTACCATTCATTTTATGTTGATTTACAATTTATAGGGCCAGGAAAATTCTCTGTGTTGGGCTGCTTTAGACAAAAATGAAGGCGAAATGGTAACTTCTAAGGGTAAGTACGAAGTATGTGTTTTGATATGTTACTACTTTGACAGGATAGTTGTACCTTTTCTTTATTATTACGAATTTTGGGTGGAACAGATTTCTGTGATAGCTTATAAGCATCAACTTGGATATGCATTTATCAAATCATTAGGTGGAAAAACAGGCTATTCATAACTGTCAGTCACTTTCTTTCTTTTTTCCCAGATAATTTAGAAGATGAGACTGAAGATGATGACCTATTTGAAACTGAGTTTAGACAATATAAAAGAACATATTACATGACGAAGATGGGGGTTGACATAGTATCTGAGTACGTTTTTGCTAATGCTTTTATTTTAAAATAGAAAAAATCAGATTTTACAGTTATTCAGAAAACAACGTAATTTTGATAAAGTAGTGAGAGAAAAAGGATTTTTTGGTTTCATTAATTATTGTGTATGTTTCAACTAATCTGGTTTTGAAGAAGATGGTATTAATTCTGACTTGTATTATATTACTGTGATAAAAATTGCTGAAGAGAAAATGATCCTTATATATAAGGATTTTTGTTACAAAGTTGTTTATAATAGTAAAAAATTAGAAATAATCTAAATGTCCAGTAAGAAGGTTCATCATAATTGGCCACTGCTTCTTCATTACAGTCACCATCTCTGTCACCTCTTCCATCTCCAGAATCTGCAGAACTGCTAAACTGGTACTTGCAGAAAGTTCATAACAATTTGGAAGGATGCTTATAGTACATTATTAAGTACAAATTGTAAAGGAAAGACATGAAATCGTACATACAGTATGCTCTCATTAACACTTAAAAAAACCTAGATACAGAAAAAAGACCGAAACACTACAAAATGTAAAAGTGATGGTTATAAGATGATAAAAATGCTGTTCTTCATTATCCAGATTTTCACTCATGAGGAAATAGTTCTTTTATAATAAAAAAGCAATTATTTTTCATGATAAAAAACATACCTCCCAGAAATACGTAGTTATGGAATTTTTAAGTGAATCCTTTTGCCTTTAGCCCAGGGCTCTGTTTTGTTTTGTTTTGATGATTTGAAGACTTATTTTACCCAAACTTAGAAGATGGCATTTGGTTTTTGACAAAGAAAGGATTAGAGGGAATATTGTTCACATACAGCACTTCTGAATGTGTTCTAGCTTCTGTAACCAAATTTTAAGATCTTCCTGATTTGCTCCTTTGCTTCTCTGAGATATCATCCCATATAAAGAAGATTCCCATCCCTTTCTTCCGTCCCACCCCCACTATTTAAGAGAGTGGTAGTGTCACTATGGAAAGCTTCATTGGGTAAATCTTCAAACCAAAGTTGTGGTACATTCAAAGCTTCATTGGGTAAATCTTCAGACCAAAGGAGTGGTACATTAACTGAGTAAATATGAATAACAGGTTTATCTATTTTGATAGTTGGTTTAGGAAAACTATAATGTAACAAGATGGAATTTTAAAAAATATTTTGGAGTTTTTAGGATTATAATTTTTAGCTATAAATAGCTAATTCATTGATTACATAAATCATCTGAGGTAAAATGTTGTATCAGCAGATATCATGCTCTAAAGACACTGGCATATCTTCAGAAAATATGTTATAATGAAAATATTCTATTTTCAGTGACTTTCTGGCTGATCAAGCTGCATGTTATGTTCAGGCAATACAGTGGATTTTGCACTATTACTATCATGGAGTTCAGTCCTGGAGCTGGTGAGAGAATAAAAACAAAAATAAAGTTTTGTCTTTTTATAATGATTCATTCTACTAGAGTCTTATTTAGGGAGCACTTCCTTTTATTTCTACTTATGGTAATTTTTTTTTTATTTTTTTGAGACAGAGTCTCACTCTGTTGCCCAGGCTGGAGTGCAGTGGCATGATCTTAGCTCATTGCAGTCTCCGCCTCCTGGGTTCAAGCGATTCTTCTGCCTCAGCCCCCTGAGTAGCTTGGATTACAGGCATGCGCCACCACGACTGGCTAATTTTTATATTTTTATTAGAGATGGTGTTTCTCCTTGTTGAGCAGGCTAGTCTTGAACTCCTGACCTCAGGTGATCCACCCACCTCAGCCTCCCAAAGTGCTAGGGTTACAGGCCTGAGTTACTGTGCCTGGCCTCTACTTATGGTAATTTTTTAAAAGTTCCATACAACCAGGTTTAAGTGAAATATAGGTAATGTCTTCTCCAGCCCTAGCAGAAGGCTCATAATAAGTGGTCTTGGTTAATGTAAAGATTTAATGTTCTCTATCAAGGTTAGTCAAATTTAACAAAGTCTTGATAATTATTGGGTTTGAATGATGGTTATGTGAGGGTGTTCATTATATTCTCTTTACATTTTTTGTGTTTGCTAAAGAATTCTCTATCAAGAATAATTACTGAAGTGTTCAGGCGCAGTGGCTCACGCCTCTAATCCCAGCACTTTGGGAGGCCAAGGTGGACACATCACTTGAGTTCGAGAGTTTGAGACTAGCCTGGCCAACATGGTGAAACCCCATCTCTACTAAAAATACAAAAATTAGCTGGGCATGGTGGTGTGCCTCTGTAGTCCCAGCTACTTGGGAGGCTGAGGCAGGAGAATTGCTTGAACTTGAATTGCTTGAGCTGAGGTCTCACTGCTGCACTCCAGCCTGGGCAACAGAACGAGACTCTGTCTCTTTAAAAAAAAAAAAAAAAGAATAATCACTGAAGAATGGGCTTACTTGTATGACAGGCTAGAAAGGTGAGGAAGAAAAGAGAAAGAGTTATTTTCTTTCTTTCTTGTTCTGTCACCGAGGCTACGGTGCAGGGGTTCAGTCTTGGCTCACTGCTGCAACCTCCCCTTCCCGGGTGCAAGCAGTTATCGTGCCTCAGCCTCCCAATTATTTGCTTTTACTGGAAATAGTAATAGTTTTATTTCTCTGTTTCCTATTCTAGCAAATCTCATCTGCATTCTCAGACCATCCACCAAAGTAGAAAAATAAAAAACCAAACAATGATACAGTGAATACTAGAGACTTTTAGGTGATAACACAGCTCCATTTGGTTTGGTTTTGTTCAAAGCACCTGTGCTAGGCTTTGTTTCAGAGCCATCTAGCAATACAAACCAATGCAAAATAACGTGACATTAATTATGGTTTTACTTAATAAAGCCTTTGAAAAAAGTTTTATAATCACCTGATTCTTAGGGCCTCCCTGAGGAGCATCTCATGAAGAAAATCCTTGATTTGCCATTTTTAAAATAGTGTGAATGTAAGTTATTCCTATTGTAACTTACATTAAGGCCAAACACATAAAAAGCATGCTCTCACATAATCTTCACAACTATTTAAAGTAAACATTGTTTTCTCCCTTTTACAGATGAAGAAATTGAGGCTCTGAAAGGTTAAGAAAGGTTAGGTAATCTTCCTAAAGATTATAAACCCAAGAATCAAGTCAAAGCCTGTCTGATTCCAAAGTCTATCCATTTTCTATTCCACATGGCATTTGGCCTCCTAAACTTCCCCATTTTTTTTGAAATGTATGCCATAATTATGGAATACAAAAATATTTCAATTTTTTTGGTATCCTGAGTCAAACATGACGAGCATATTGAAATTTTTAAAAATTGTTTGTTCAAAGCTTTATAAAATATTTATACCTGTAATTAAGTGTATGTGATCGATACACGGTTTCATCCTTATCACAAATACAATAATAAGCATGCTAATTCAAAGATAAAAGTTCTTAGATCTGACTGGTAATGGCCAGATAAGCTCAGACTCACTTTTCTTCCTCTCCTTGTGAGCTTTTACCAGAACATTCAACTGTTTCCAGCCTCTTGCTTAAATGATCCAGGCTCAAGTGACCAAACTGAAAGTCTTCTGACTACCTCATTATTTCTGGTTAAATCTATTGATTGGAAGATTCACGATCAACATTTTGAGAATTAAAAAAAGCAAAAAAGCCTTACATTATACATGTTTTTCAATTATCTGATTCATCATTCATCCCAATTTCAGAAATGTGAAACCACACTTTAAAAATTCAGGGAATAGGCCGGTAATTCGCCTGTAATCCCAGCACTTTGGGAGGCTGAGGCGGGCGGATCACGAGGTCAGGAGATCGAGACCATCCTGGCTAACAAGGTGAAACCCTGTCTCTACTAAAAATATAAAACATTAGCCCGGGGTGGTGGCAGGCGCCTGTAGTCCCAGCTACTTGAGAGGCTGAGGCAAGAGAATGGCGTGAACCTGGGAGGCGGAGCTTGCAGTGAGCCAGGATTGCGCCACTGTGTTCCAGCCTGGGCGACAGAGTGAGACTCCATCCAAAAAAAAAAAAAAAAAATCAGGAAATGTAACATTGTTGCCATCAAATGACCTAAGTTTTCCAACAGTGCTAATTTCTTATATTCAAATGGTAGAATTATGGGCAGTACTAATTTTTCAAAATCATTTTTATATGGTGTTTAAAATATGGGGAAAAGCATATGCTTATTAACCTAATTCATAAAGATGCCAGTTGTTTAAAACTCAGTTTTGTTTTATAGGTATTATCCTTATCATTATGCACCTTTCCTATCTGATATACGCAACATCAGTACACTCAGAATCCATTTTGAACTAGGAAAACCTTTTAAGCCGTTTGAACAGCTTCTTGCTGTACTTCCAGCAGCCAGCAAAAATTTACTTCCTACATGCTACCAGGTGGGCTTTAGAATTAAATGTTTTTATGTCCTTTTTGATATTTAGGACAAACAATAATACTCAAATTTATTTGGTGGCTAAATAGTTATTTTCACTTTTAAACTATAGTATTTGTTTAACAAGTCCCTTGAAAAGTAATTCCTTGATTTAAAGTTAGCTTTGTTTTGAAGATGCAAAGAAACTCTGTAAACCATTCAGAGCCTGGCTTCATTTTCAGCACCTTTTAACAGATTTTCAATTTGTCTCTACACTGAAGAAAGTAGACTAAAACAGACAAAATCTGAAGCTATCTACTTTGTCTAACATTTATAGATTCATTTCTCTTCCTTTTATTCTCTACCTTTTGGTACAGGGATGGTTCTAATAAGTCGTTTATCCCAACAGCAGTACTACCTCAGTATATGTTTGTTTTTAAACATTTTATTTATCAAATTGTGAAATAAAAAGCTTTCTTTGGTTAACATATTTCATGTAACAGGAGGAAAATATTTCAGGAGTGATAAGGTTACCAAAATTACGCTAAGCCTACTAAGGTGATTCTGAAGTTATACTTTGTATCATTCTTCGAGGGTAACAATCTGTTCTTTTAATTCCATGGTTTGGTCAGGAATTGGAGTAGACACACACACACCTTTTACTTCTTTAGCAGTGTCAGACTCCTTCTGCATCTTTCTGAACCTTAACCCATTCTTGGTCCTGGCTTCCCTTTCTTCATAAGTTTCTTTGATTCTTTTTTTCCTGCCTTTGGATACAATATGCTTTAATACTCAACCACTCTGGACCAGCATGACCATGCAAGTGTTTTACAGTCTGTTTTATTGTACAGTGCCCATGCCATACTGGTTATTTTAAATATTTTGAGTATTACCCTGAGAGTATACTGCTTTATTTCCTTATGCTTTCTTTGTCTACCTCCATTATAAAGTCATAGAAATGTGTTATTGAACTATTTCTCTTTGATATTAGTGGTGCAGTGGTTCTTGGATTTTAGGATATTTTTCTTGTAAACTATCTTGGATGTTACATTACTTAATAGAATCAGTTCTTCATGATATGAAAGTGAATTGTCAATTTGAGTGTAAAAATAGAGGACTACTAGATGCCTTTTAGGTGAACTGAATGAAGTCTGAATAGAAAAACAATTTAGCTGTGTGTCTTGTAGAGTGAAAAAAACAAGAAAAACTAATTTAAAATGAATGTTGAGAGTAAGGATGACTTTGCTACATAACTAGGTTAGTAAAATATGTAAATGAGGAGTAGCAGTGAAATCAGAATTCTTATAGTTGAAAATCAAAATATAGCAAGTATATCGTGACATAGCTAAGATACAAAAATTTAGTTTGCTTATAAATTTTAAACTAACATGAGGAAATACTATAAATACGTTAACAAAAAGCTATATTGATGTTGGTTCTTATATTTCTATTATGCTAATTTATATTTTCACAGCATTTGATGACCAGTGAAGACTCACCAATTATAGAATATTACCCACCTGATTTTAAAACTGACCTAAATGGGAAACAACAGGAATGGGAAGCTGTGGTGTTAATCCCTTTTATTGATGAGGTCAGTGCATGAAATAATCATTACCTACACATACATTCTTAATCAGAGACTATTTCACATAAGTTAATGAGCAATGGATTTTAATCACCATTTATGTTTTGTTAATGAGATTTAACTACCCTCTTCTTTATGTGCATAAAAACTTCTAGGTATGCTAATTATAATAAGGCTGAAGTGGCTTTACTATTATTAGACAAAGTAGTCTTCAGAACAAGGAGTAATATTACCAGAGATAAAGAGATGTTTTATACAGATAAAAGAGTTCAGTTCAAGAAGACATAAAAATCCTAAATATATGGTACCTCATAAGGAACCTCAAATACATGAAGCAAAAATTATCAGAATTATAGCTAGAAATTTCAACACTTTTCTCTGAGGAATAACACAAGAGGACAAAAATTCAATAAGGATAAAGAAGATTTGAATAATGCTGTAAGCCTATTCATAAAATTAAATTAGAAATAGTAACAAAGATCTGGGGAATCCCCATATGTTTTGAAACTGAATAGCACACTTCTAAATAATGTATGATGAAAGAAGAAATTAAAAGAAAAATTAGAAAATATTTTGATCTGAATGATAATTAAAATACAATACATCATAATCGGGGCTGAGCGTGGTAGCACACACCTGTTATCCCAACACTTTGGGAGGCCAAGATGGGAGGATTGCTTTTTTTCCCCTCAGGAAAGAAAAAAAAAAAGGATCCATGGTCGGTAGGATATGACAAAAGCAGGGCTTAAAAGGAAATTTAAGGTTCTAGATATTTATGCTAAACAAGAAGAAGATTTAAAATAAACTACTTAAGCTTCTGCCTTAAGAAGATAAAAAAAGAAGAGCAAATTAAACTCAAGCAGAATGAGGGAAATAAAAAGAAGCAGAAATTTACAGAAAATGAACAAACAATGGAGAAAAATTAATGACATCAAAAGTTGGTTCTTTGAAAAGATTAATAAAGTCAGTAAATCCTACCTAAACTAATCAAGAAAGTTAAATAAAAGTGAGGAAGACAGACATAAATTGCCAATATTGGGAATGAAAGGAGATATCTTACAGTTCCTACATATAGTAAAAGGATAGTTAAGAAATGTTATGATCAAACTTTATGTCAACAAATTCAGCAACCTAGATGAAGTGAACATATTTCATCACAACTTAGCAAAACTCACAGAAAAAAATATAAAAATCCGAATAGTCTTTTATATATTCTAGGCCCAGATGTCTTCACTTGTGAATTCTAGCAAACATTTAAGAAATAATGCCAATCTTTTTTTGTGTGTGTGTGTGAGATGGAGTCTTGCCCTGTTTCCCAGGCTGGAGTGCAGTGGCACTATCTCCGCTCGCTGCAAGCTCTGCCTCCTGGGTTCACGCCATTCTCCTGCCTCAGCCTCCCGAGTAGCTGGGACTACAGGCGCCCACCACCAAGCCCGGCTAATTTTTTGTACTTTTAGTAGAGACGGGGTTTCACTGTGTTAGCCAGGATAGCCTCGATCTCCTGACCTCATGATCCGTCCGCCTCACCCTCCCAAAGTGCTGGGATTACAGGCGTTAGCCACTGCGCCTGGCCGAAATAATGCCAGTCTTACACAGTTTCAGAAAATAGAAGAAGGGAAATTGCTTCCCAACATTTTATTAGACTAGCATATTCCAGATACTCAAATTTGACATGGCGTTAAAAGAAATGAAAATTACTGACTGATACTCCTCCTAAAAGTAGATGCAAAAACTCCTAAGAAAGTAACATGAGGCCAGGCATGGGGGCTCATGCCTGTAATCTCAGCACTTTGGGAGGCCGAGGCAGACGGATCACAAGATCAGGAGATCAAGACCATCCTGGCTAACACGATGAAATCCTGTCTCCACTAAAAATACCAAAAATTAGCAGGGCGTGGTGGCGGGCACTTGTAGTCCCAGCTTCTTGGGAGGCTGAGGCAGGAGAATTGCTTGAACCCTCAGAGGCAGAGATTGCAGTGAGCAGAGATCCCACCACTGTACTCTAGCCTGGACAACAGAGCCAGACTCCATCTCAAAAACAAACAAACAAAAAAACATGAGATAGAATCTGGCAGCGTATAAGAAGGATAATACTCATGACCAAATGGGATTTATTTTAGAAATACAAGGTTACTTTGTGGTGTAATTTACCACATTATCAGTATTCAACATCCAGTTTTTTTTTTCCACCTTCCACTATCTGACCAAGAATATTTTTTTCATAAACATCCAATTTTAATAGAAATGTTCAACAAACAGGGATAACAAGAAACTTCCTCAACCTTATGATAAAGGCATATAAAAAATCTTACTGCAAACAACATACTTAATAGTAAAAGAAGGACCATTTTCCTGTAAAGTCAAGAATAGGACAAGATGTCCATTCTAACCACTTCTTTCTAACGTTTTACTGGAGGTCTAGTGTGTTAAGATGAAGAAAATAAGTAAAATTGTTTTTATTTGCAGGTGGCATTATTTATGTAAAAATTCTAAGGAATCTTCAAAAGAGAAACTGATACGTAACTTTAGCAAGGTTACAGAGTGTAAGATCTGTACAAAAACTAACTGTATTTCCATATACTAGCAACAAACCATTTGAAAATACAAAACTTTTAAGAAGCTTAAAGATTCTGCTTAAAATAGCATTTAAAAATATATAAACTTAACAACATATGTGGAAGCCCTCTACCCTGAAAGAGATGGAAAACCTAAATAGATGAAGGGATTATATCATGTTCATGGATTTGAAGACTTAATATTATCAAGGTGTATGTCCTCCTCAATTTGATATTTAAACTCAATCCCAGTGAAAATCCTAGCAGGTTTTTATGTAATTGAAAATATGATTCTAAAGTTTTTATAAGATTGCAAAGGAGAAAACCAAAACAATCCATATAAAGAACAGTGTTGAAGGACTTACATTACCTGATTTCCAGACTTACCATGAAGCCACATTAATCAAGATAGTGTGTTATTGGTATAGCAATAAGCAAATAGGTAAATTGGAACAGAAATAATACACCCAAATATATGTTTATGCCGTTAATTCATCTTCAGTTAAGGCACCAAAGCATTCAGTGAGTAAAGAAAGTGCTTTTCAAAAGTTGGTGCTGGAACTACTGGCTGTATTTGTGAATAAAAGTGAATCTTGACCCATACCTCACACCATACACAAAACTTAATTCAAAATATGTCATAGATCTAAATGTATTAATAAAAGCTAAAACTATAAAACTTCTTGAAGCAAACTTAGGAGAAAATTTTGATCAAGATTCTGAAATCACTAACCATAAAAGAGAGAAATTGAGAAAATAGATTTCACCAAAATCAAAATATTTCCACTTATCAAATGGTGCTATTTTAAAAAGAGTAGGTAAGCCACAGACTAAGAGAAAAAAATATATGCAGAACATACACATGCATGGGACCGGTATCCAGAGTATATAACCAACATTTCCAACTCAAAGATATAGAACCCAATTTTTTAAATGGGCAAAATATTTTTGAAGGACCATTTTCACAAAGCAAGATATACAAATAATAAGCAATGGAAAAGTGCTCAATATCATTAAGCATCAGGCAAATATAAATTAAAAACATGATAAGATACCACTATACTATAATTTCGGTTGAATGGAAAAAACTTAAAAGGCAATACCCAATGTTGGCAAGAATGTGGAGCAGTTGGAATTTTTATACACTGCTAATGGGAATATAAAATGGATAAAAGCACTTTTCATATCTATCTGGCAGTTTCTCATAAAGTAAATTATACACCTACCCTAGGACCCAGCAATTCCATTCTTAGATATTTACCAAGAGGAGGGGAAAGTATGTTTAAAAAATGTTTTTTGTACAAGACTATTCATAATAACTAAACTGGAAACCACCCAATACCAGTCAACAGGACAATAGATAAGTAAATTGTGGTACAGATTAAGCATCCCTAATCTGAAAATCAGAAATTTGAAATGCTCCAAAAATTAGAAATTTTGAGCATCAACCTGATGCCGCAAATGGAAAATCTACACCTGGCGTCATGGGATGGGTTGCGGTCAAAATGCAGGTACACAACACACAGCTTAATTGCATCCCAAGGGATAGAAGACCCTCCCAGCCCTCTTCAGCTGCAATATACCTTTTCTGCACACACCCAGATTCCCCCACCTAAGCACACCCACAAAGGGTAATAAAATGGCACATGTGTAGGCCAGATGCACCAATGGGAGGTTCCCCACAATGCCCCAAATGGGGCCCAGGCCTATGTGCATTACTCACTGTGTTATTTTGCTTATTCTTTGTTCTGGCGTGAAGATAGTGTTGACAGTGTCAAAAAGGACTGCAGCTACCCTTATGGGTGTTGGTGTCAAGAAAAATAGGAAGCATTTATGTTTTCCTGTAGCATAGAAAGTCAAGTTGTTGGAGAAACTTGACAACAGTGTAAGTGTGAACTGTCTTTTAGAAGAGTATGATATTATAATGTCCATATATGACCTGAAGAAACAGAAGGGTGAGCTGTTAACATTCTGTGCTGAAAGTGATGAGCAGAAGTTAATGAAAAAGGGAATACTGCATAAAGCTACAAATGAGGATATCAATCATGTATTGAAGCACTACATTTGTCAGCACTGTTGTGAATACATGCCATTTAATGACAGGCTGATAATGAAACAAACAGATCTATCACAGTGAACTGGAAATTGGAGAGAAGTGTGAACATTCAACATACTGGTTGCAAAAGTTTAAAAAAAGACGTAACGCTCTCGTCAGTGTACATATACTTTAAAAAACTGGAATGATACAGAGAAGATTAGCATGGCCCTTGCGCAAGCATGACATACAAATTCATGAAGCATTCCATACTAAAAAATAGTAATAATAAAAATGAAAAAGTAGGCTGGGCACAGTGCCTCATGCCTGTAATCCCAGCACTTTGGGAGGCCGAGTTGGGCAGACACTTGAGGTCAGGAGTTCAAGACCAGCCTGGCCAACATGGTGAAACCCCGACCGTACTAAAAATACAAAAATTAGCCCTGTTGGTGGTTCACGCCTGTAGTCCCAGCTACTCAGGAGGCTGAGGCATGGCAATTACTTGAATCCAGGAGATGGAGGTTGCAGTGAGCCGAGATTGTGCCACTGCACTGTAGCCTGGGTGATAGAGTGAGACTCCATCTCAAAAATAAATAAATTTAAAAAGTCACAGCACTGAACTTGTAAATAGGATGATAAAGCACCTGCTTATCATGAAGCAAGAGAAATTCATTGACACGTTTGCCACGGTCTTTGCTAGTGATGTCAGAACAAGTCTGGAATGCTGATGAAACATCACCATTTGGGCATTATTGCCCTAGAAAGACACTGACTGCGGCTGATGAAACAGCCCTTCCAAGAATTAAAGATGCCAAGGACCAAATAACTGTGCTGGGTTATGCTTATGCAGCAGGCATGCATAAGTGTAAACTTGCTGTGATAGGCAAAAGCTTGCGTTCTCACTGTTTTCAAGGTGTTAATTTAATACCAATCCATTATTATGCTGATAAAAAGGCATGGATCACCAGGGACATCTTTTCAGATTGATTTCACAAACATTTTGTACCAGCAGCTTGTGCTCACTGCAGGGAAGCTGACTGGATGATGACTGCAAGATTTTGTTATATCTTGACAACTGTTCTGCTCATCCTCCAGCTGAAATTCTCATCAAAAATAATGTTTATGGCTCACGCCTGTAATCCCAACACTTTGGGAGGATTGCCTGAGCCCAGGAATTCAAGCCCACCCTGGGCAACATAGCAAGACCCAACCTCTACCCCTCCAAAAAAAATTGACTGGATATTGTGGTGTATGCCTGTATTCCCAACTGCCTGGGAGGCTGAAGTGAGAGGATCGGTTGAGCCCAGGAGGTCGAGGCTGCAGTGAGCCATGATTGCCTCACTGCACTCCAGCGTGGGTGTCAGAGCAAATCCCTGTCTCAAAACATGAACAAAAATGTTTATGCCTTTTTGCCATGTACTTTTCCCAAATATGACTTTATTAATTCAGCCATGTCACCAGTCATATCCAAAAAATTATTGCCAAGACCAGTGTCAAGAGGTTTTTGTCCTGTGTTTTTTTCTAGTAGTTTTATAGTTTAAGGTCTTAATGTTTAGGTTTTTAATCCATTTTGAGTTGATTTTGTTTATGGTAAGATAAAAGTCCAATTTTATTCTTCTGCATATGGATGTTCAGTTGTCCCAACACCATTTATTGAAGAGGCAATCCTTGCCCTGTTGTGTGTTCTTGGCAACCTTGTCAAAAATCAGACGGCTATAAATTATGGATTTATTTCTGGGCTATTTTGTTCCATTGGTCTATATGTCTTATTGAAAATACTTTTATGTATGTTTACCTTTTGCATTTTCTCTTTTGTAGTTTGCTTGTTTTATTCTTTCCCCCATTTTTCTTTCTTTTTTTCTTTTGATTTTTAGCTACTTTGTATATTAGAAATAGTTTTCCCCAGTATCACATCTGTCTCTTGATTTGTATATGGCATTTTCTGTCATATACATTATCTTTTACTTAAAAAATGTCTTTCCCCTTAAGGCTGTTAGGTTTTTTTCTGTCTTCCTTAAATAAAAGTTTATCACACTAAATTATCAATACCACCTAGATTTTCTTCTGATACATTTATTATTTTGTTATTGGGATACTTGTTTTTATATATGGTAGGAAGTTCAGAATTGTGTGTGCTTTTTTTCCAGCTGGATAGCTAGTTAGGACATTATTATTTAAATACTTAAAGGACTGTGTTTTGGCATAGATTTGGGTCTATTATTGGACTCTATCTATTCTGTTCTTCTGGTCTGTGGGTCTCTTGTAGTGTCAGTACTAGTGTTTTGATTACAGTAGCTTTATCAAAAGTGATAGGATCTGGTAAGACAAGTCCCAGGTTACTTTTTACTGTTCATACATTCATTCTTCTATATTAACACTGGTATCTTACCCTTTTTTTAAAAAAAAAAAAGATATTTTAAATCATTGATATCCTGATTGGAATTACTTTAAATGTATCAGTTAATTTGGAAAGATGGACGGTGCTATACTACTACAGAATTTGTAAAGAGTTTAATGCTCTGTGAATTATGATATAATAATTATAATAGATTCACACTTAAAATTTTATTTTCTGCTGCCTTGCTTATTTGCACGTTAGTGGCTACTGTTGGGGTAATAGCTTCAGAGGACTTTGCAGTGGCAGCGGTATTCTAGGGCCCTTTGAAACAACAAATAGCATATTTTTCATGCAATAAAATGGAAGAGTTTCATTAGTTAAGATTTTGTTTTTCAAGAGCACAAATGGTTATACTGTATATGGAGGAAAAAGACTTACTCTGTTTGTTGAGATTACAGAATTTTTATACTTTTAACCCTTCTCGTCAATCCTTATATTCAGAAGCGATTATTGGAAGCCATGGAGACATGTAACCACTCCCTCAAAAAAGAAGAGAGGAAAAGAAACCAACATAGTGAGTGCCTAATGTGCTGGTATGATAGAGACACAGAGTTTGTCTATCCTTCTCCATGGCCGGAAAAGTTCCCTGCCATAGAACGGTGTTGTACAAGGTAATGTTACTTGGTAATTTTTCAACAACAAAAGAGTCCTCCTAACACAAGGGTGCGAGAAGTAGGGGAGAGGGAGCTTTGAATATCTGTTTGGAGAATTAGCAAATAGTCTATGACAGTTATAGTCAATTGATAATCAGTAAGTTACATCTAACTTGCCAAGGATCTAAGGATCTCTCACACTTGTGTCTATAATTCTCTACTTTGGTCAGATTCTGCATTTCTCTTTCCTTCTTCTATTAAAAGCGTTTGAATTTTTTCTCTCTAATGTATATCCCTGCATTTTGTCTCCCTCGAATGGATATGTGAATTTTTGTTTTCATTGTCATTGTCTCTGCTCCCAGCATTATTTGATAATGCTGTGACATTGATGATTATACCCCCCAGCAACCCAACTAGAAAAACGGAAATAAGAAATAAAGAGCTCCATTTTTTTCTCTTCATTACTTCCTTGTTTTTTCTCTTCTCTCACCTTCCCTGCAGATAATCTACCTAGATGGCAATTCAGTGGCAAATAAAGTAAACATCTCTCAGTTACAACTTTTCCTTTTGTTAAAGGAAAGAGAAGGATAAAATAGGCATTATAAAATGTTTATTTTCCATCCTGGGTTTTGGAACATGGAGGATATAGAGATTTGTGTTATGTGTCATATTTTCTCTTAAAACTTATATATACAGTTTTGTTTTAGATTAATGAGGAAGATCTCAACTTAGTAATCTACAGGGATGATTGTGTCTAGACCAATAACAGTGGAGAGGCTAGTTATCTGCTTGTGTTTTCTTCATCTGGAACTTATTGTCATTCTCTTCTTTAAAAACAAGGATGAACCTTACGAAATATTCAAGGGAAAGTTTAAAAACTGTAATTGTTTGTAATGTATTAATTTTAAATTAAATACCTTGATTTATTTTCTAGGTATAAAATAATATCGTTAGATGCTTGGCGTGTAGACATAAACAAAAACAAAATAACCAGAGTTGACCAGAAGGCATTATATTTCTGTGGATTTCCTACTCTGAAACACATCAAACACAAAGTCAGTGGCTATTTAATTCAGAATTTTTTCACTTCTATGAAGTGTGAAGTGATTGTGGAGAAAGAATTAAAATTAAATTCTTTGAATTTTTTTAAAGTTTTTTTTGAAGAAAAGTGGCGTTCAAGTATTCCAGCAAAGCAGTCGTGGAGAAAACATGATGTTGGAAATCTTAGTGGATGCAGAATCAGATGAACTTGTAAGTATTTTATTTATCATTCATTTATTAGATGCTTATAATGTATTAAACTATAACTGCTGAGATGTTTATCAAGGAGGTATTATATGTTATAACTCTAGAAATTTGGAGCCAAATAAGGATAAAGCAAAGAAACATTCATACAAATTAGATAATAGTTCAAGAACCTGTATCACTGTGACACAATGAATATGCAAATTTTCTAGAAATTTTAAAAAGGAGACAAGCTATGTAAACCAAAAGTTAAGTATAGACTTGTAAATGAGAATAGGCTTGAGCTGAGTGCTGAAAAAACAGGTTAGGACAAAGAAGAGGAGGGGAAGGCATTCTAGTAGAAAGAAATATCATGAGCCAGTCATTTCAGTAAAATATGTGATATATTATTGTTTTTAACCTTTTTGTGCGTCTGAACTATTTCTTAACACTTATTCTTTTCTTTAGAATAAATGTGATATATTTGAGTAGAAGGAATAAATAAGCCTTATTGAAGCCGAGGATTTGTGTTTGGAAATAGTAGAAGATAAGGGTGAAAAATCAGATTGAGGCTAGATTATGGAGAACCTTGAGTACCAGGCTAAGGCGTTTGGACTTATTTTCCCATGACCATTATCTTGAAATTGGTATTTTCATAAAGATTAATTTGGTGGCAGTATAATAAACTAAATTGCACAAAAGAGAAATTGAAGAAAGCGGGAAAGCTTGTAGATACAGCATCAGGTGATAGAGACATAAACTGTGGAAGTAGCGATAGATCTAGATGAACAATATGAAGTAAAACTGATAGGTTTCATTATTTGATCAAATACAGGGGTGAAAAGAGAAACTATTAATAGTAAATGTGACTGAGATATCCCTGCTAATTAACTTAAAAAACAAAAAACTGTAGTTTACTGGACTTGAAAAGTTAAAACAGGGGAGTTGATGGTTTAGGGGGACGAAACGATGAATAATGATGGAATTTTAAGGTGACACTAGGATGTTTAACTGGAACTGCCTTGCCAGCCTTTCTTAACCAGTGTTCCACAAGATGTATAAGCCTTAATGCCCTAAGTCATTCATTGCAAGCAATACATTAACTTCTGTGCTTGTAGAACAGTAGGAGCTATGTACCATCCTTGAGAGAATAGAGAAAGTAGACATATTTTGTGTTCTCTGATTCAGGTGAAAAACCTGTTTAGAAAGGCTGTTTACGGCTGGACACGGTGGCTTATGTCTGTAATCCCAGCACTTTGGGAGGCTGAGGCGGGCAGATCATCTGAGATGAGGAATTGAAGACAAGCCTGGCCAACATGGTGAAACCCCGTCTCTACTGAAAATACAAAAATTAGCCGGGCGTGGTGGTGGGTGCCTGTAATCCCAGCTTCTCGGGAGGCTGAGGCAGGAGAATTGCTTGAACCCAGGAGGTGGAGGTTGCAGTGAGCCAAAATCGCGCCATTGCACTCCAGCCTGGGTGACGAGAGCAAAACTCCATCTCAAAAAAGAAAAAAGAAAGGCTGTTTATGTACAGTTAAATACCTGGAGATAGAGCTTAGAGAGAGATAAGGATATTCAAGTTGTCGACAGAGAATTGATCACTTTGAGGTTCATTTCCCTGAAGACAAGGTACATTGAGTGTTCATGGTCTCAGCATAAAGAAATACCCACAGTTCTAAATGGTGGTGAGGGAGCTGATAGAAATACAGAGGTAAGAAAGAATGATTCCAAAGTTAAATAGTACCACAGAAACATGGAGCAGAGGATGTAGGCTGCATAAATCTGAAGAAGAATAAAAACTCAAATAAGATCTGTGAATTTGTCTATTAGAACATCAATGTTGATCTTTGAAAATTCCATTTCAGTAGATTGGTGGAAGCAGAATTTCAGTTCCTGAGAACTAGGCTAAGATTGGGTAGACGGGAAGTAAAGGTAGCAAGTATTAAGCCCTTGGTCAATAAGTTATTTATTTGTTTGTTTGTTTGTTTGTTTGATGGAGTCTCACTCTGTTGCCTAGGCTAGAGTGCAGTGGCGCCATCTCGGCTCACCGCAACCTCCGCCTCCCGGGTTCAAGCTATTCTCCTGCATCAGCCTCCCGAGTAGCTGGGATTACAGGCACCCCCCCACCACGCCTGACTAATTTTTGTAGTTTTAGTAGAGTCAGGGTTTCACAATGTTGGCCAAGCTGGTCTCGAGCTCCCAACCTCAGGTGATCCACCTGCCTGGGCCTTCCAAAGTGCTGGGATGACAGGTGTGAGCCACCATGCCTGACCAAGAAGTTTATCATTGAAAGGGATGCCAGAAGCATAACTATAAATAAGAGAAGATGCAGCCAATAAATCCGATGAATCAAAATCCCTACCAAAGAAATGAGGGAGAGCTAATGGAGAAAGGAGGTTTTAAAGGCAGTGTAGAGGGAAAGGATGTTTATCATGACAGGACCCCATGTGACTTAATAAGGAATTTCACCTGGGGCTTAAATAAAAGGATTAATCTGGGAAAGGAAGACAACTGTTTCTTCAAAAACTAAAGGAAAGAGTGGGAGAATGAAATTAGAATTAGATATATAGAAGGGAAAAGGATAACTGAGGGAGTCTAGTTTTAATGTTAAAACTGTTTTGTTTATCAGAATATGTGTTCTATTGTTTTGTATGTTCAAAGTTAGAAATGTCTAAATATCAAAATAAAAGTTACCCCAAAAAAGCCTAAAAATAGTTATCTGTAATTATTAAAATAAATTATTAATAATGATTAAGGATAATAAACAGAAAAAAGATGAATGAACATTTGTATTTAAACTTCAGTTTCTATTGCAAAATTATTGCTGTCCAGCCAATATGGTTAAATTGAATTGGATAATATAGTTTCTTTTTTTCTTTTTTCTTTTTTTTTTTTTTTTTTTTTGGCAGAGTCTCACTCTTTCACCCAGGCTGAAGTGCAGTGGCGCGATCTTGGCTCACTGCAACCTCTGCTGCCCAGGAGCGATTCTCCTGCCTCAGCCTCCTGACTAGCTGGAATTATAAGCACCTGTCAGTTACCGTGCCTGGCTAATTGTGTGTGTGTGTGTGTGTGTGTGTGTGTGTGTGTGTGTGTGTGTGTGT